>NW_023425504.1:15249087-15364087 GCF_014108245.1 Pipistrellus kuhlii
CCTCCTACACACTTCCTACTGGGGATGTGCCCTCAGCCAATGTACATGCCCTTGACTGGAATCGAACCTGGGACCTTTCAGTTTGCAGACCGACTATCCACTGAGCCAAACTGGTTTTGGCACACATTAAATATTTTTCAATCATTCCTCAAAAAAACTGTGGGGGAAAGATGGAAAAAAATAAGTCCACATCTGACTTGGCTCTCTTTACTTATAAGTCATTCTCCAAAATGTGTTACATTTATCATCTAACTTAATATTCAAAATATTAATTTTCACAATAAGGGTATATGTACTAGAATATGATAATTTTATAAATGGAGGGGAGGAGGCACAGAAAGTATAAATGATTTTACCAACAACACATAGTAAAAATTGGAACCAAATTTAAAACCCTGGCAACCTGACTCCAGTTTGGAATTCTTAACCACGATCATATTCTGAGTTATCACATAGTAAACTCTCCCAAAATATACTTGCCTGACTTTAGACTAAGGAGACTAGTGATTCAATGAAATGACTAGCTGATTCTCTTCTCTTCAGCACAAACTGAATGCTTTTTTCACTCAATTTATTGAATCAACAGGTAACAATTTAACATATTTTGCACTAGCATTAATCATACACAAAAACACAAAGGAGTGAAAAATAAGATGATTGGGAGTATAGGGACTAACAGACACATGAGGGTAACATAGTGAGAAAAACCTCTCTGGCATTAAATGAATTGCACCTGGCAAAGATTCCACATACTCTGTTTCCCCACTTGTCCCTAGAGATTTAAGCTTCATTGTTTATTTATTTTTAATTTCCAAAATTAAAGCATCTCTCAGGTATTTTAAAATAAATTTAAGTAAAAAGCCAAGCACAAATAAGGAAAACTAGACTGTAATAAAGGAAAGTTTCATTCTCCCAAATTTGATGGGTATCAGTCTTCTCCTTGATTTAGCAGCATATTGAGATATTCATGAATAAACTACAGAGCAGCTCTATACAGTATTTCCTCCCTATCCTGCATTCTCTGAATGCACTGGCCAGAAATTCTTAAATTTCATACATCATTTCCAACTAGTGTGTTGACTCTGTAGTCATTACCAAGCTCAGCCTGAGCACTAAAAAAGAACACACACCAACATACAAGCACACATATTTGGCATTGTCACAGTTAGTGCAAAATAATACAAGTCCACTGCACTAACTATGCCACCAGCTAGAAAAGTCACAGACCCGGAATATAAAGTACCTACAACCTAATTAATCTTTGTGCTTGTTTGTTTGCCAAGGCTAGTTGGATATGGATGTCAATTCAAAATAAGTCTCAGGCATTGTGGAAGTCATAATAAGTAGTTGAAAAAGCCCAAGGCAGAAGTTTCCTTAATAGTGTGGGTGTCAGGTACGGGAATGCTGGATATTTACCAAACATAACAGTGTTATTTATTAGACTCTATGTCAGTCATCAAATTTGAATTTTGTGCTTTTCTTGAGACAATGAACAATGATGAGAAAAATCTCATTTACTTTAGAGTTGAGGTTATTTTTAAAACCTTTTTGAAATATGGTAGCAATCATACTTGGGTAAAAACTGCTGTTTGAATTTTAACCTTGCTATCTGACTTCGACCTTCCATTACTTGCTTAAACAATAGGGTAGTTACAGGAGATTGACTCCCACTGACTCAGTAGCTTCAGGGGTAGAAACTATAGATAATCTTTAGTTCTGCTTTTGTATTATGGGCAAGATAGGGCCACATTCCAATTTCCAGCAGGGTTTGACTGGGAACCGACCCTGCTGGCTGTCCCCAGTCTTTAGAATTTAGTCTTTAGGATTTAGAAACAGATAAGGACGGCGAGTTCTTTGTCCTGAGGGGCCAATCAGGGTTAGCTGAGGCAGTGACATCACCACTGACCTGAGTAAAAACCCTTGGACTGGGCGAAATTCGCTCTCTTCCTCCATGCAGCCGGCGTGAGTGGGACAGCCCATGCTAGCATGGAGAAGGCTCTTTTGTTTATTGCATCGGACTCGGCTCCCTGGTGGTCCTTGGCGATCACGAATTAATCTAGGATCCCCAGCCAGGACCATGAGGGACCCCACTCCGGAGAGCCTGACTGGCCATGGTAGGTGTGTGTTTGTCTGTGTTTTTGTGTGAGCGCTCTGGAGGGACTGCCCCTCCATCGAGGCTCTTACCTGGGTGTTTGCTGGCTGCTGCGTCAGCCACAGTTTGAGCCCGGATTCGAATCTGTAATAAATTCTTGCTGGCTTAATCAAATTGGCTTTGGTAGTCCATCTTTTGGGGTCTCGCTCCGTAATACTTTTGCTTTTCTATTGTACTTCCCCACCCCCCTTCTCATTCCAGGTCCTCTATAGGAATAACAAGAACACTAAGATTTTTCAGTGCTTGTTGGTTTAAATCATGCTATCCATATTCACATGCTCTTCTCTTTGGATAAAATGCCTCCTTTGTGAGATATATATCTAGGACAAGGTCAGCATGACCCATGTATCAGTAAGGGTTCTCCCAAGAAACAGAACCAACAGGATATCTATCTATCTATCTATCTATCTATCTATCTATCTATCTGAATGTCCCAAGTCCTGCAAGGTTCAGAGTTCTGTATCTGGAGAAGGGGCTGCAGGCCAATGAAAAAGACAAAGACAAGAAATAATAATTTGGAAATATCCGGGGCCAGGCAGGCAAGCCCAATGCCAAGAGAAAGGACTTTCACTGGTGCCCAGGCCTTTTATTCAATTTGGGATACACCTATAGCCCTTAGGCAGGCAATTTCCAGTAACTGACAGACTATCTTATCAGTAAAGATTTAGATGACTATCTGGTGGGGAAGTTGCTTCAGCTACCATTGTCTCCACTCAACAGTGGGTGCATAGCTCTCACCTTTGCCAGGACTCAAGGGTCACCAGCATTCCAGGCTCCTGTCCACACCTCTCCGCTGGAGAAGACAATAGGCGTTTTCCCACATATCTATATATCTGTTAAGTTATATTGAATCATTTCAAGAAACTGGATCACATGATCATGTGATTATGGAACATGGCAAGTTTGTAATCTGTAGAACCGGCCAGCAACACGGAAATTCAGGTAAATGCTGATGTTGCAGTTTCGAGTCTAAAAATAATAGGACAGGTTGAGTGGAAACTCAGGTATGATTTCTTTGCTGTGATCTTGAGGCAAAATTTCTTCTTTGGGAAACCTCAGCCTTTGCTCATAAGGCCTTGTACTGATTTAATGAAGTCCACTTACATTATGAAGGGTAATCTGCTTTAAAGTCAATTAATTGTAAATTTTTATGACATATAAAATAACTTCACATTAATATTTAGAAAAGTGTTTGACCAAACAATTGGGCATCAAACCCTAGGCAGCTTGACACATAAAGATACCCATCACACCCCAAACACCTATATGCATATAAACACATGCACATAGAACACTGGTTTCATTATCCCTGTGTTCTAAACAACTGAGCTAAGTATGCTGGTTTATTGAATAAATATTTAAATAACATACTTCTAGTAAGGAAAATTCATGAATTATTAAATAAAATAAAACTTCCCTATTGGCTTTCAGAAGAGGTGTGTTTTTCCTTTCACTGAAAGTATATGACAGTTAATATGCTAATCTACTGAGAATGAAGTAGGAATCCTCTGATTAAGCTGTGTTCTTTTTCTACAATTCATGGGGTTGAGCTTTCCAAAACATCTGAAATGCTCAGGCAATTTTACTTAGCTAATAGCATTGAGGATGAGTTTATTCATTACAGCATTCATCTTATTGGCAACTGGCCAACACTACTTAAGCCAAGCCAAAAACCTCTCAAAACAAAACATTATTTACCCAATACTATTTTGAAAAAGAAATAACTTTGTCCCACCAAACTGGCTAGTTTAATAATTATAGGCTACAAGAATGCCATTTTGGACAGCTTTTACATTATACTGCTCGCCATCCATGACACAATTATTAAGAGCCTTGGATGGTTTACCTAAATAGTCACAAACAATGTGGTAGCAGATGGTTTTGGTATCCACCACCTGCTAAAGCTGTATCAGCATGTGTATTTGAAAAATTGTTCTGTAATGTTTAGTTAGTGGCCAGTTTTCTTTATCTATTTTTGAAGGTCATGTTAATAAATAGTTTATCTAGACAAACCAATGCTCTTTTACATAGGTTACCAGCTTTATCAATTTTTCTTAGAAAACATTTCTACCTCTTGATCAAACTATCAATAACAAAATCAGGCTGCGATTTAGCCTAATCTCAGGCAATTAAACCACATACTTTATTAAACCTTCGTCATGCCCATTAAAATTAATTGAGACCTTAGCCTTTGCCGGACTCTTTTTTAATGAGCTTGGAGGAAAAGATAATAAATCCAGCAAACAAGTTATTTAATGACCATAGTTTCCATATAATTTTTAGTTGGCTTAAACTGAAATTAATTGTATATTTCTACTTTAAATTTTTAAGATTATTTTCCTGGAAATGTCTACGTGTTTTCCAAAACTAATAAAGTCCTTAATGTGCCCCAGAAGAAAAACAGTGCTATGAAAATACAAGATAAAAACAATTTAAAAATAGTATCCATTTAAAGGTCAGATTTTGCTAAAGAGACAGCCTAGCCAGTGGATTATTAAAAGTTTCATTAATAGTCAGTGGATTGCTGAATGCAGTCACACTTTTGCATAATTGCTAAACCAGGGACAGAATTTATTCACTTATAATTTAAATCTTATGCTCACAGTTCTCAAGTGATTTCATTAGACAGGTGAACTGACTAGTACATGACAAAGATTTTCCTCTTGGAGTTTGATATATTTTATGCACATTGATTCTACAGACGACCCAAAGTAGCTTGTACCTCTAATATGATTTCTGAATAACTAGATTTTAGTAACTGAGGGAGCTAGAGAGTTGATAACATATTGAAGACAGTCTTCTGATCTCCTGTATATATACTTAAATACTGTAATGTTGCATGCAATCAACTCCCTTTATGTTTAGTAACAAAATTTGCAAATATATTTCTATTTCAAAAAATAAAAGGTACAATGACAATTTAAGAATATATAACCACATTACTAAATCCTGGAGGGAAAAACAAACTCTCACTATGTTAGTAAGATTAGTCCTATGGTCAGTCAAGTAATTGCCATGAGCAAATGTAAACAACTACATGATTTTAAGTTACAGACATTAAATCTCTACAATTCTGACCATAACATTAAACCTCAACAGTTATGACCACAACTTTCTCTATCTTTAGAGTAGTGAAAAACATGATTGATTCCTTTTCCCTACTACCAATTAAGCAGTAGGAAAAATGGATAGTTTCATTGTACTTTCCTTAGCCTGTGTTCAAGGTAATGGGAACAAATGATGGACTATGGAAATATGTCAAATTTTCTGACATCAGCAATTCAAGAAATGTCTCTCTACTAAATTATCTCACTAATTCTGTAACATCAAACTATTCTGTCCTTTTCATAATCACCCTCAATATGCTTGAGGTCTGAATATACAACACAAGAAAGGCTTTTGTTATCAATCAAGCAATTAATATTCATTGAGTATCGCAAGTGTGCTTTGAGTATCATCCTTCCATAGGGGACACACTGGTCTCCTCTGTATCATTCCAATTTTAATATATGTGCTCCCAAAGTAAGCATTGGATAGTGCTTTGGGAATCAGAGTAGTGTGGGAGTTACACAGTCCACAGATGAACAATTTAAAGATTTACTCATTCCATTAAAATATATAAAGCTAATTTACTAGGACTAAATATCTTCCAGGATCACAAAATTAGTAAACATTTATATTCAATATATCACACAATAAAAACAATAATAATGTTGCAAAGTGCATCTTCAGTGGACATGGGCTGTATTAATATTTACTGAATTATCAAACTAAGCCATAGTTTTATGTAGATACTAAGTCAAAGAAAATCATGGGAATATATCTTAGATTGCCTTTTCTCAACACTGTCACTGAATAGTGTCAATACTGTATATAGTGATTAATCAAAATATTATAGCTATGCACTGCCTTGGAAAAAGCCAGTATCAAAGATTTAGATAAGATTCTTCTATTCAGCAAATAAGAACAGATCATATTAAAGAAACAGAAGTCTTGGAAGTTCCCAAAGTGCACAAAATAGAAATGTTGTGAGCTATCTCTGTTGTTGATATATAAAGGTGCTGTTCAAAAAATCATTTTTGAATAAGCAGAAGCATATATCTTGAATACAAGAAGCACTCTGAAAAGTACATGGATATTGCCAAAAGTGTTTCTCTTTGTTAATGAGTGATTCATGTAACCTGCTCATGTTGCAGATATGTCAAAATTTCATAAATTCTTCAGTTTGCCATAGGTACTTTAAAAGTTTTATTTATTTATTAAGTTGAATTTATTAATGTGTTATTGGCTTTCAAAACCATATAGATTTCAAGTGTACATCTCAACAAAACATCATCAGCACACTGCAGCATGTGCCCACTGCCCAAAGCAAAATCTCTTTCCATTCCAATTTCCCTCCCTTTGCCCACCTCCACTTCCCCCATCCCCCTTTCCCTCTCACTGTTATCACACTCTTGTCTGTGTCTAATCCCCTCCCTCACCCTCACCCCTCTGACATCTGTCAGTTTGCTTGATGTATCTATATCCATGCCTCTGCTTCTATTTTGTTCATCAGTTTACTTTGTTCATTAGATTCAACATATAAGTGAGATCATATGGTGTTTGTCATTCTCTGACTGGCTTATTGTACTTATCAAAATAATCTCCATGTCCATCCACACTGTTGCAAAAGGTAAGGTATCTTTCTTTTTTATGACTGAGAAGTATTCCATTGTGTAAATGTACCACAGCTTCTTCCCCCCACCCACACCCCTCACTCATCTAATGATGGGCACTGGGCTGCTTCCAGATCTTGGCTATGTAAATAACACTGCAATGAATATAGAAGTGCATATATTCTTTCAAGTTAGTGTTGTGGGTTTCTTCAGATATATTCCCAGAAGTGAGATCCTTCAGTCAAAAGACAGTTCCATTTTTTTATTTATTGAGGAAACTCTATACTGTTTTCTACAGTGGCTGCACTAGTCTGCATTCCCAACAAAATTATACCAGGATTCCTTTTTTTCCATATACTCACCAGTGTTTGCTGTTTGTCAATTTATTGATGGTAGATATTCTGTGAGGTGTGAGGTGTGGTTTGAATTTTCATCCCTCTGATTATTGGTGACACTGAGCATTTTATCGTATGTCCATTGGCCATCTGTATGTCCTCTTTGGAGAAGTGTGTATTCAGGTCCTTTGCCCATTTTTAATTGAGTTGTATTTTCAATATTGAGTTGTATAAGTTCTTTATATTTTTTGGAAATTAACCCTTTATCAAATGTATCCTTGGCAAATATGTTCTCCCATTCAGTGGATTCCCTTTTTATTTTGTTGATGGTTTCTTTTGCTATTCCAAAGCACTTTAGTATGATGTAGTCCCATTTGTTAATTTTTCCCTTTGTTTCCTTTGCCTGAGGAGATATATTGGCAAAAATGTTGCTATGAGAGATGTCTGGATTGTATTGCCTATATTTTCTTGTACCTGTCCAATTTTCCTGCCATTTATTGAAGAAACTATCTTTACTCCATTATATTATTTTGCCTCCTTTGTGAAATATTAATTGACCATATGGTGTGGGTTTATTTCTGGTCTCTCTGTTTTGTTCCATTGATCTATATGTCTATTCTTATGTCAGTATCAGACAGCTTTGATAAAAATTGATGTCAAGTATAGTGATACCTCCAATTTTGTTCTCCCCCCCCCCAAGATTTCTGAGGATATTTGAGGTCTTTTGTGGTCTCATATAAATTTTTTGAATATTTGTTCTAGATCTATGAACTTTGTCATTGGTATTTTAATATGAATTGCATTGAATCTAAAGATTGCTTTGGGTAATATAGACATTTTAAAATATTTATTTATTAAGTTGATTAGGGTGATATTGGTCAATATCAAAAGATAGGTTTCAGGTGTGTGTTTCTATGTTACAAGATTTGTATTTTGCACCATGTCGCCACCATCAAAGTCAAATTTTCTGTCACCTTATATTAGGACCCTTTTCTCCTCAATCCCCTTCCCTCTGGCAATCAACAGATTGTTTTTTGAGTTCATAAGTTTCAATTTTATATCCCACATATGAATGAAATCATACAAAAGGAACTGACAATAAAACAAAGAGACAGCCAACCATATGGGAGACAATATTTGCAAACAGTAGCTCTGACAAAGGTTTAATTTCCAAAATATATAAAGAACTCATAAAACTCAACACCAAACAAACAAGCAATCCAATCAAAAAGTGGGTAGAGGACCTCAAAATATACCTGTCCCAAGAAGACACACCAACAGCCCATGGATATATGAAAATATGTTCAATCTCATTAGCAATTAGAGAAATAACAATCAAAACCACAATGAGATACCACCTTACACCTGTTAGAGGGCCATTATCAATAAGACAATCAATAACAAGTGTTGGAGAAGTTGTGGGAAAAAAGGGAACCCTAATTCACTCCTGGTGGGAATGTAGACTGGTACAACCACTATGGGAAACAGTCTGGTGATTCCTCAAAAAATTAAGAGTAGAACTAGCATATTACCTAGCAATCTCACTCCTTGGTATATACCCCAAAAACTCCAAATCATGTATTCGCAAAATATATATGCACCCCTTTGTGCCACTTGTATGGCTAGTTGGGTCTATCTTTGGTGCGGTTGGAAGCCCACCATTGGTTGTACTGATTTTAGATCTACTGGTCAAAGTTAAGGTACAGGTCGATATCAGATGCTGTGTCTAACCGACCTTGGGCTACCTGTCTGAAGCTACTTCACTTCAATGTCTGTGGCTTGGTCTCCTGCAGCTGGTTGTGGGAAGGTGGGGCCAATATCTGTATGAGGGTCAGCTTTCTCCACCTTCGAGCTGGGGACCGATTTGTAAAAGGATCAAGGTTTTCTGATGTCTGCCTCCACCTGTTAGCTATTCTGCCTCTACCTGAGGTTGCTTGATCTTCTTCCAGAGCCTTCCACAGAAGCACTTCAGAGTGGGTTCAGGCTGACTGTGACCCACAGATCCTTCCAGTTTCCAAGCTTGGTAGGGTGAGGCAACTAGGGTCCGGAGGATGGGGTTAGTGGATCCCCTTCTTGGGGTCATACAGCAGGCACTCAATGAGGGGAAAGTAGCTCCTACTCTAGAGACAAAACACTCAGCCTCTGCTAAAATATTCAACTCTAGTTCCCCCAAAAGGGATGTGCTATAGGTTGAGTGTAGCCAGCCAACCTGTTTGCAAAAACAAGCTCAGTTGGGCAGAGCCATTGGGCTCAGGGGGATAAATAAAAAGTGACTCCCACTGGGGGTTATGTCGGCTCAGTGCACAAAAGGGAACTAAGCACTTCCTCCTAGTCCAGACACTAACCTGTGAAAAATTCACACTCTGAGTGTCCCAACTCTGAACTGTTTTCCCTTCTCCCCAGGGAACTGAGCACATGGGGACAGGGTATCCGGAAATTTTCAGAGTAGATACAAATAGTCTTTCATGGGGAATGTTTCCCACAAGCCTGTCTGAGTGGGTTGAGCATTTCTTCCTCTTCCCAGGTTAGCATGAGCCAACTGACTTGCAGGGTATTAGGTATGATCAAATAATTGAATCAATACCCCTTCCCCAGGAACTGACTTTTAGGCCACTTCACATGGTACATTCTATTTGCTTAGACCACATTCTACACAGGGGTCCTCAAACTTTTTAAAGTGGGGGCCAGATCACGGTCCCTCAGAGAGCTGGAGGGCCGGACTATATGAACTACTAATTCCTACTATAACACCTTGGCTGCGCTCACTGCCCAAAAAACCTGGCGGGCCAGATCAGACTCCTCTGCGGGCCGCATGTAGCCTGAGGGCCGTAGTTTGAAGACCCCTGTAATCTACTTGCTAAGATTTACTTCTCCTCTCCAGAATTTACCAGAATCCAGACCTGCACAGAGAATTCTCTGCCCAGAAAAAGCCCAGAGTGGGTTCAGGCTGACTGTGACCTACAGATTCTTCCGGTTTCCAAGCTTGGTAAAGTGAGCAACTAGGGTCCGGAGGATGGGGTTAGTGGATCCCCTTCTTGGGGTCATGCAGCAGGCACTCAATGAGGGGATTCCTGGGATTCCTTGACTTCAGCTGCTAGAGCCATTTTGGGGCTCAGCCCATCTGGGTTTCCAGATGTCCTAATAAATGTATAGTTCTTCACCCCTGTTGGCCTTGTGTGTTCCTCCTTTGATGACTCTAACACAGGGGAGATAGGATTGGCCCCCTCGTGATGTAACCAAACAACACAGCACATGCCTATCTAATTCCTGAAAAAGTTTCCCCTAGCTACGTGCTCAAAAAGTCCCAGCCCTGCTATAGGGGTCCTTGGTTTCCCTGTACAACTGAACTCACCATGATGGTCCCGCCAAGTAGTTCAACAAGGGGGGATGGGGCATCATTTGTGCCCTCAAGGTGGGGGAAACTGGTCCTCTTTCCATAGCCACACAATTTAGTCACTGTCTTAGTCTTCTCCAAGGGCTGCCTTCAAAAGAGAGGGCTTTAAAAATCACTGTTGTGTGCAGCCAACAGACTCCTTTACAGTACCTAGGCATGGCAGAGGAGGCTCAGCATCAATTAGAGATCAGGCAGTACACAACCCAGGCAGTGTAACAATTTGAATGCTCCCCTGAAAGGTGGCATCTGGGTCTCTCAGGTGGTCTGAATCCCCACTAATTTTCACCACTAGATGCTATGTGGGCTCCTCTTCCCATTTCTGCTTCTCTGGGTTGCCTTTCCGTGCACGTGCTTGAGACTCCACACTCCTTAGGAGATGGAGTTTTGCAGCTGTGATATCCCTTTGGCTTCTCAGTCACTGTGGAAGCTAGTTCTTTCCTTGTCTCTGCCCTTCATACTAGTTTCTATAAGCCTCCTGTAAATCCTTGGTGATAATATTTTATTTCAGCTAGTCTTTAGTTGGTAATTCAGGTTTATTGCTCTATAATTTAGCTGTAAATCCAGTTTGGGGGCAGGAGAAGGTGAGTGTAGTTTCCACCTACACAGCAGCCATCTTTACATCCCCCATAGGTACTTTTAAAAAATGATTCTTTCCAATCACAGAAAAGTATTGAATTTAAATAACATGAATAAAGATTTGCCTTTTTGTTTTTAGTGTATCTGACTGTGCCAATGAGACTTCAAACAAGCAGGAGTCAAATGAAACCTGTTAATTAATCTCACTTTTTCATCAATAAAATGCTACTGTATATTCAGTTACTACCTGATCCCCATTTCTTTTTAGAGACATATTTTTCACATTTATAAATTTTGAGGAAAAAAATAATGAGAGTACACAGACAAACATTTCATAAATCCTGAGTTATTCTCATGTAAACTAGTAAAATTTCCTGAGAAATTTTAAACATAATGAAAATGAAGAATCTAACCCTGAAACAGTTATAATGAAATGTCCATTTAGCCTGAAGCACGGTTGAACTTTAGCTTACTAATTTTCTGTCTAGACGATCTCTACATTGCTGAAAGTGGGATATTGAAGTCATTTTTTGTTATTTTACTGTTGTCTATTATCCCCTTCAGATCTTTTAATACTTAATGTATTTAGGTGTTCTAATATTAAGTGCATATACATCGTCTCCTAGTTTCTCAGAAGTATTTTGGAGCTTTCCAAAGGCCCCTATAAACATTTCATTCTTCAACTTTTTCTTTTTTGTTTTTGTTTTGGGTTATTTGTCCCAACTATTATCTCCATCTTAGGAAACTGTGATATTAAATAATTCCCATTGAATATTTAGGCTAACTCTAATAATTTCCCTTTCTTAACTGTAACATAGATATAAATATAGATATAAATGTCTAGAGATATAATAATGGAATAATGGGAGTAATATCATATGGGCATGGCTTCTTGGAGGGTTATTTTTTTCAATTTCTGCATACTAGAGCATCTGATTCAGACAGTAATATACAGGTGTACACTATGAAATTCAGATACACTAGACTAAAGTCCTTGAAAACAGGGACTTTGTCTATTTCATATTTTTAGTCCCAGTAGCTAGCATAATGCCAGTTCCAATGTAAGGTCTTCATAAGTGTTTTTTGGATGAATTGAACCCTTGACATAATAATAAAGAAAGCAAAAGCTATAAAATAAAAGGGAAGTTACATTAAGTAATAACTATAAATAAATGGAAAACATGATTATGTACTCACATCGTGTTTAATATAGGCAGAAATCCAACAAATAAGTGTTCTATTTCATATAATATAAAAATTGGTGCATGTATCAATAGGTATATAAATTGAGCACATAGCTTAGGTAGCTAGACTTTCATACAAAAAAGTTAGAATAAATTCAACACACTTTTGCTCATTATTCAGTCAGGCAATGCTACAAATTTTAATATTCTCCAAGTTGAATATTGTTATATGAACTATTTAATAATATTATACTTTTAAAAAGTTTACTTTTTGTTGACTCTGCTTATCTGTTTTTTCCTTATTGCCCAACTTAGAGATGTTATGATAAAACTTGCTTTTTTGTAATAACTTATTATACTTGCAAACCTAGCTTGATCTGAAAATTTGTAACTTTTTCAGCATGCTTAATTTTTTAATTTTTTTATTTATTTAAATATATTTTTATTGATTTCAGAGAGGAAGGTAGAGGGAGAGAGAAATAGAAACATCAATGATGAGAGAATCATTGATTTTCTGCTGGGGATTGAGCCTGCAACCTGGGCATGTGCCCTTGACCAGACTAGAACCCGGGACCCTCCCAGTCTGCAGGCTGAGGCTCTATCCACTGAGCCAAACCAGCTAGGACTAGACATGCCTATTTTTTATAGTATCTGTCTTCACATAAGAAGCACACCTATATCAAGAAAACTATTCTGGTACTTTTCTGAAAAAAAAAACAAAAAACCTACCTAAAACACATACATGTGCTCACATCTTACAGTGGATGCTATGGTTTGCTGCCCATAACCTCCTCACTTGTTCTAGGACTGAAACATTTATTCTTCCAGCTTCTCTGAGCATTGGTGTTCAATATATCTCAACTATGTTCTTTTTCAAAACTTATCCTAGCCTGAAAAGAGCCTCCATACCTATGATCACTTCCCTTTCCAGGGGGCACCCACATCCTATGATGGTTGATGAAAGGGTATAGAAGTATGGTTTCCCTACTCTCAATTCAGGATAATTCTGAAAGGCCATACCTATTCCAAAGTTCTCCATGTGATCAGCTTAAGTGTTCTCTCTCTGTGTAGTACTGCTTCTTTTTCTTTTTTCTTTTTAAATATATTTTATTGATTTTTTACAGAGAGGAAGGGAGAGAGATAGAGAGCCAGAAATGTCGGTGAGAGAGAAACATTGACCAGCCGCCTCCTGCACAACCCCTACTGGGGATGTGCTCACAGCCAACGTACATGCCCTTGACCGGAATCGAACCCGGGACCTTTCAGTCTGCAGACCGACGCTCTACCACTGAGCCAAACCGGTTTCGGCTAGTACTGCTTCTTTTAATCCCTGTCTTGTGTTATTCCAAGGAGTATACTGAAATAAACTCTCCGCATCCAAAGTTCTATTTCAGAATTTGCTTCCCAAGTAACTTTACCTGTAACACCCCTATAATCACTAAATTACTTTACAATTTATTTTTTTTTCTGTGTAATTTTGTTATATAGGCTGTCGTACATGTTGAGAGGAATATAGTCCTATAAAAATCCTAAGTCAAATTGATTGATTTAATTTATGTATACAGTGAAGTAATAGGATGAGAAACCAAAATAATTAATTATATTAAGAATACTAACTGATAGATAATAGATAAACAGCACAAGAAGATAAATCTAATATCCCTGGCATATAGATATCTACAGACAATTCTGCAATTTCACCATAAATGTGAATTTTCAAGAAAGGTGCAGATATAGAGAAACAGAAAAGCAGAGGCAAAATATATTACATTTATTAATGGGCCCATCCAGATTCCTTACTCAGTTGTTGCACACCACTGGCAAATAACCCATCATTAACTTCTAATCAGTAATAACCTTGACATTGCACATACTGTCTTTCATTTAAGTTCTCTAAACATAGATGTCTCTTGTATCCATCTGCCACATACTATTACCTGACAGTAGATTGATATAGTGATGATTTAGCACAGTGTGTGCTGACCAGACATTGTTCTTTTCTCATTCAATTTCCCTAGCAGTGATTATTATTTTATATTAATTCACTCAGAGTGTCTTCCCATGCTTTTCTTTCCATCTCAAAGTGTAAATAATTTTCTATTATCAAAAATCCCCAATGACTTCTTTGTTTCTTCCTGCCTGAGAAGGCAATGAAAGGGGCACTGAAGAGGGGAAAGACAGCAGCTATTCCTATATCTCCCCCTCCTGCATACATTATGCAGTTTCACAATTCAATCACAATTCAGTAATGGAGACCCAGATTTTGTTCACAGTTCTGCAAATGCTGTGTACTATATGTCACAAAATATGGGCTTTTAAATTTAAATATGAGGACATTGAAGACCAATAACTGGACAAATTCAATTCCCACGTATCTACTCTTTCTCCCCCTCCCCCCCCCCCCAGAAAAACAAAAAACAAAAACAAAAACCAGTAACAGCCCTAGCTGATTTGGCTCAATAGATAGAATGTTGGCCTGCAGACAGAAGGGTCCTGGGTTCAATTCGTTCAATTCCAGTCAAGAGTACATGCCTAGGTTGTGAGCTCCATCCCCAGTAGGGGGCTTGCAGGAAGCAGCTGATTAATGATTCTCATCATTGGTGTTTCTATCTCTCTCTCCCTCTCCCTTTCTCTCTGAAATCAATAAAAATATATTTATAAAAAATAGTGACAACTTTTTTATTGCAGAAAACAGAAAATAATCATAGGTTATATAAGCAGAGCACTCTGAGTTTTGTATAAGCCTAAATATTACCTAGTATTGAGATTTATGGAGGGAAAGAAGCTTGTATACTATTTTTACTTACATTAATGATAGCATCTTGGTGACTTTCTGGCCTAGAATTTAATTTTTAACTTTTTGTTATAACAATAACACATGTGTTTTAGATAATATGTCATGTACAAAAAAGTATAAAGAATAAAAAAAATCACCCATGAGCCCACCATCCGTAGGTAACTATTGTTACCACCTCACATTTTTACTTTAAGTTGCTTTTCTGTTTTCAACTTGCAGCCTAAGTTTTCTTGTACCTTATACACTGTTGCTGCTACTACTACCATTCAAACATTTGTGGCAGGCACTGAAATCATTGCTTTGTTTGTTTTATGACACTTAATTATCTCAATAATACCAGAAGGCAGATGTTGATATCTTTCCCAATGATATGCCATTGGAAAATTAGAAGTTCAAGGATAAGTAAACTTGTTCAAGCTTATTTACATAGGTAGTAAATGGCAGACTGAATGGAGACCCATGCTTGTATGGTTTCAAAGGCCATAATAATTGCTAGTTCATAACACTGTTTAAGCTCATTTTAATTTTTATAAGATAATTTTTCATGGTTACATAATTTTCATACTACGAATGTTACAGTTAACTGTTTCTGTACTGAAGGACATCTAAGTTGCTTCTAAAATAAGCAAAGCTTTTGAAAAGAATTGCAAGAGAGGGGCCCAGGCAAACTTTCAGCAATCTGAAAGTTTTAGGGTGGTTGGTATAAACTCAGATTAGTTACATTAATTTTATATATTTATTTATTTTTAAATGAATTTTCTCTCTTTCATTTTCACTTGGACATATATTTTCAACTCATTCAGGGAGGCGAGTCTGGAAACAAAATTGCTGGGTAGTACTAGTATAGTAAGAGTATGTTTAGCTTTGTAAGAAAATGCTAAACTGTATTGCATAAGTTGCTATACAGTTTTGTATTTCTGTTCCTGTTGCTCCATATTCTTGCTAGCAGTGTTAAGATTTTAATAATTGTAATAGCTGTGTAGAAATATTTAATTCTTTTAATTTGAAATTCCATAATGGCATATGAGGTGATCTTTTCCTATATTTATTGGCACTTTCATATACTCATTTTATTTTATTTTTTCCATCACCTCTATGCCCTCTTCCACCTCAACCCACCTCCCCTCCCCCACAATCACCATACTGTTGTCCATGTCCATGAGTTCTCTCTTCTTATTTTCTATTTTCCTCAATATCTCCATCCTCCAAGCCACCCCCACCCCAACAGAGTTGTCTTGGGGATATGTTTTTCAGATATTTTGCCCATTTTAACTGAGTTACTTCCTTATTCTTATGTTTTAAAATTTATTCATACATTTCAATATTTTAGCAAATATTTTCTGCCAGTATGTGTCTTGTCTTTCTATTCTCTTAAGAGTGACTTCAACATAGCACTAGTAGACATTTTTAATAAAGTTCACACTACCAATTTTATTTTATATGAATCCTGTTTTGGGTGATGTATCTATAAATACTTAATGCCAAATCCAAGGTAATCTAGAATTCTCATATGTTGTCTCTAGAAGTTTTATGGCTTGGTGATTTACATTCATATCTATGATACATTTTTATTTAGTTTTTGTGAATTGTGTCAGTCTCTAAGTACTTCCCCCCCCCATTTGTTGTTGAAAAGGATTTCTTGTCTCCATTTGATCTTCTTTAATATATATATATATATATATATATATATATATATATATATATATTAAAAATTGATTTCAGAGAGGAAGGGAGTGAGAGAGATAGAAACATCAATGATAAAAGAGAATCATTGATCAGCCGCCTTATGCACTCCACCCACTGGGGATGGAACCCACAATCCAGGCATGTACCCTGACTGAGAATAGAACTGTGACCTCCTGATTCATAGGTTGATGCTCAACCACTGTGTCATGCCAGTTGGGCTCCATTTGCTCTTTATCAAAGATCAATTAGCTATATTTTATAGAAGCCATCCATGGCCCCCTACAGAAAATAGAACTTCTCATTGCAAACACAAGATAATTTTCTATTCCCTTATTTTACTGTAGTCTTCTTCATAAGTTTATTTCTAATTTACATAGAATATATATACATGGTTATTGCATGTTTCCCCTACTAGATATTAGTAAAAGCAGTGGCTTCATTGATACTCATACCTCAAACAATGTCTGGTACATAGTAAGTTCCAAAACATATTTGTTGACTGATTTAATGAATAAATTAATAAATTAATTCAAATTATAACTTCAAATTAACCAAATCAATTCAAGCTTTTAAAATTTTGTGTGTGCACTCAAAAATACCTAAATTGCTTGAATTATCAACTGTGACAAATAAAATACACATACTACACAAACCTCAAAAGGGTAGCATTTGACCTTTAAAGACAATTTGATAGCTTTGTAAATATCATTTTAATAAGAACCATTTAAATACATATGCAACATTAGCTAACTCTCCCTAGTTTACTCATGTTCCATGAAGGATCAGAGAATCAATGATCTATTGCACAAAGAAACTCCCATTAACATATAATAGTTAGATAATCATCCCAAAATATGTTGATGTATATAAATTGGCACCACACAAGTTTTAATATGTTTAGATTATAAGGTCTCCATACACAGTTATAAAAAATGGCCTAGAAATTCTAGTGCCGCATTTAGTAAGGACTTAACATACTTAGACATCTTTTGATTTATCCATCAAAGATTCACTTCTAAAATATCACTTTCTACATGTTCAGTTTTGTAGTTTGAATCAGAATTGTTCTGTTTGTTATAATTTACCACATTTAAGTGTGTTATGCCTAGGTCCTAAACAGGGAACCCAAAATATATTTCAAGAGTTTCACAGTTTTAGATTTTAATATTTTTATACAATTCATTAAATTTAGTCAGAACATTTGGCCAAATTTCAACTTTTGAAAATGCCAAACAGGGCCACTATGTTGTAATAGTTTTCATCCCCCAAACTGACCATAAAGCAAAATATATTGCCATTAACTGGCATCACAAGCAAAAAATGCCTTATGCTCACAATTTTATTTCAATTGTGTTGCTTTAATACAAAATCCTAATTTAATATATTTGCTGTTGTTTGTCAGATTACCTATTCTTATAGAGGCAGGGATGGGGACATATAGAGAAAAATAAAGCAAAATTTAATTGCAAGCTCTTTATAAAAACTATACAAAAGAGTACTAATGTTAAGTTTACATTTTTAGTTTCATTAATTAGGGAGCTTTCCTATTGTGGAACTCACCAAAAAGACCTTATTGTCAACCTTTAGTTTATAGTTTACATTTTCAGTAGGTGGTAATTATAACATAACAGACAATTAGATCTCATAAAAGCATCCACATATTTCTATGACAATGAAAAAAGTAATAAAATAATAGGCATTAAAACATTTTTCTGCATATCTGCTGTAGTATAGACCATGAAATGAGATCCTCCCTGACTTTTCCAATACTCATATCCTTTGAACTGATTTATTGTACATCTTAGAATTTATCTTAAAAAAAACAATGTAAACAAATAATTATAAAACAATGCTTTTGCAATGGTATTATATAAAATACATAAAACTTAAAACATTTTAAATACCATGCAGTTATGGATTTTAAAAATAAATTTTGGTACATCTATGCAATATAACACAAAAATAAATGTAAAATTATTTACTGATATGGGAAAATGTTTACCATGTCTTATTAAGTAAAAGTTTGCAGAAATCAACTCTTCCAGTAAGACATTGATTCCATAAATGGATACTAAAATAATTATACAACAAAAACTGGAAATATATAGCCTGTTTTAGTCATTGTAAGTAACCATCTATATTTTTCTTAGGCACCACTCTGTCTCCTTGAAATGAAACTTGATCATATATGGTAACCTGATTTGGCCAATGGGATGAACAGTAATGACATTTGCTAGGCAGAGATATTTAGCAGCCTGTGCATGATTTTCCAAGCTTACTTTCCCTATATTATAAACTTGGAAGTCTCATGTGGTGAATTATGTCCTAAAAAATGGTGGAGGCTGTATCAGTATATTTCCTTAAGTGAATATTCTAGGAATAGGCCCCCTGCCAATCTCTGTTTTACATTTAGCATGAGCAATAAATGAGCATTGTTGTTTTGAGCCACTTATGTTTATAGCTTGTTTGCTATTGCAATGTAATCCAGCCTATCCTTACTGTTACACAGTCTAAAATATTATTAACTGTTTCATCTTCTTGAGACATTATACATTTTTTCTTATGTACCTTTTTCTGGTGTTTTTTTCTGAATACTCAGGATTACCATAAATTATTTATAAAATAATAACATAGATTTAACATTATTAAAGAAAATGAAAAAATAATGAGTTCTGCTTTTGACATTTATATAAAATTTATTTTATTAGAAAATCAATAATCTCTTTATTAAATTCAATATTTCTAAAAAATATTTCACAGGTCATTTAAGAAAATATAATCATAGAATTTTAATAAGAATTCTATGAATTACTAATATCACTATTACCAAATTCTTATACAAAATTTTATCCTATGATGTATTGGAATTTGGTCTTTGTTAAAATTAGAAAATATCAGAACATAAAAAAGCTTGAACTAAAATTATGAGAAACAATCTACTTTTAACATATTATCTCTATCTGAAAAAAATATTTTTAAGCATGTGAAATTATCTTCCTCAAATATTATTTGAAAAAATAATAAAACACTTATTCTCTGAGGAAACAGCAAAATGCTCCCAGAACATAAAATAATAGTAATTCATTGATAGGTGCCAGTAATTTTAGGTTTCCTATTTCTAATCCTCAAAACAGCCCTGAAAAATTAACATTATCATTTCTATATCATAAATGAAAAAAACTGATTTGAAGAAAAGTAAAGCAACTTGTTTGAAGCCACACATAAAAGCAGAAATTAGCCCAGCCGGGATGGCTCGATGGCTGAACATTGACCTATGAACCAGGAGGTCATGGTTCAATTCCTGATCAGCGCACATGCCCTGGTTGCCAGCTCAATCCCTAGTTGGGGGCATGCAGGAGGCAGCTAATGGGTGATTATCTCTCATCATTGATGTTTCTATCTCTCTTTTCCTTTTCCTTCCTCTCTGAAATAAATAAAAATATATAAAAAATAAAAAGCAGAAATCAATAACAGTAAGAAAAGGATAATGAAATAATATGCTAAACAACTATATGTGCAAAAATTTGATAAGCTACATGAAAAGGGGAAATCCCTTAAAAGACATAATTTTCAAAAATTTACAAAAGAAATAGAAAATATAAATAAGCTTGTATCTATTAATGAAATTGAATCAATAGTAATTTTTTGAAAAAGAAAAAAACTAACTATATGGTTTCATTAATTAATTCTAGCAAACATTTAAGAAGAAATTATACTAATATATTTCAAAGATAGAAGTATTTGAATTACTTCCTACATCATTTTATAAGGCCAGCATCATCCAAATATCAAACCAAGCAACTACACTATAGGAAAAGAAGAAAATGACAGACAATGATTTCTCATAAACAAATGAATACTCAACAAAATATCGGCAAACTGAATCCAACAATGTACTAGTATAAAAAATTATACACTATAATCAAGTAAAATGTATACCAAATACTAATATGTGAGGCTGTTTCAACATTCAAAAAATGTAAGACTTAAAACCATGAAACTCCTAGAAGAAAACATAGTCACTAAACTCCCAGACATTTCCCTTAGTAATATTATCTTTCTGATATACCTCCTTAGACAAGGGCTATTTTGAAAAATAAACAAATTGGTCTACATCATACTAAAATATTTTTTGCATAGCGAAAGACATCATCAAAAAATTAAAGAAACAACTCACTAAATGGGAGAACATATTCACCAATGATACATCTGATAAGGGATTAATATCCAAAGTTTATATGTATATATTTGTTATTTTATTGATTCTGAGAGAGAGAGTAAGGAAGAGGAAGAAAGAGAGAGACACATCCACGTGAGAAACGCTGATCAGCTGCCTCCTGCACTCCCTCTACCAGGGATTAAGCCAGCAATCTGGTCATGGGCCCTGACACAGAATCAAGCCAGCAATCTCTTGGTGCTCAGTATCATGCCCAACCAAGTAAACCATACCACAATTTATAAAGAACTGACCAACTGGATTTAGAAATATAGACAGGTATTTTCCATGTAACTCTTCTCTTTAATTTCCTTAATTATACATTGGTGATAATAAGGCCTGTCTTAAGGTTGCTGTGCTGATTAAATTAAGTAACATAAAAGTGTGTAACATTTTTTTCTGGCACATAGATGATGCTTAATAAAAAAAAAATAACTCCCATGAAAGGTAATATTGCTAAAAAAAAAAAAAAAAAAGAAAAAAGAAAAAAAAGAAAGGTCCATAGAAGCATGGAACAGAGTATGGAATCTCAGAGGGAAGGCAGGGGAGGGTGAGTGAGTGGGAGGTAATCAACCAAAGACCATGTATGCAGGGCCCATGGACATAGACAATGAGGCTGTGAGGGCGTGGGGCTAGGAGTTGGGGCAGGCTGGAGGGGGTCAATGGGTGAAAAAGGGACATATGTAATAATTTCAACAAAAAAGGAAAGGTAATATTGCTTACTGGGAATTATAAAGACTCAAGAAGACATTATTAAGAGATGAAAATAAAAATGCTATAAAAATTAATTAATTTTTAAAAAATTAATTTAAAGGCTAGCTTCAAATTATGCCACAAATTAAATTATATTTTGATTAAAATTTTAAATAATTTTAAAGTTACATACATATTTAAAAAAATAAAAGCCAATTTTTTATGAGTTCTGTATGAGGAAGAATGTCCTAAACTTTAATGAATAAAATATATCCAACAATAGTATATTTCATTACACTGAAATGGAACATTGTTCATTATAAAACATTATAAATAAAATAAAATAATATTATAATAAATAAGCTTTTAAAATTTATATGAAATATTGGAATCATGGATGATTTTTTTCTGTTCTGTATAATTTTCTGTACTTTCCATTTTCAACAATGGGTGTTGTATAAATTATAACCTAAAAAAATACACTCATGCGTGTGTGTGCGCGTGTGTAGACTTTGTTGTCAATGACCTGGGTTCAGGTTTCACTAAATTATGTGTAATCTTTATTTAGCAAGTTACTTAACTTTGAGCTTTAGTTTCTTCATCTGTAAAAAAAAGTATGATCTGTGTTTTGAGAATTAAAAAATTAGTATAAACTTCCTAATAAAGTGTTCTCATTATTGTTCACTACTCATATGCCATTCAATAAAATTCAGTGTATTAGTTGGGCCTTTTCAGGTTATAGGGTTCAGAGTTATCACAATATCTTAGTTGGTGAATATTATTTGAAGTATAGATTAGAAAAACATAAAAATCAGGCAATATCTTAGTACCCTTGGATCTCTGGGAAAATACCTCATCATCATCTAGATTACATAAACTGCTCTGTGAACCAATAGTAGCTCTTCTGACATTATATCATCTTTCCAATCCCTGAAAAGTGGTTATATCTTGCTTCCTACACAAATGGCATTACCACATTCATGATTCAACACCTCTTCTATCGACCCTCTTATTCCTTGCTATTCGTCTTCCTTTGCACTTCACTCCAATTTCATACACTGAAAATGCAGCAAGGTAAATGCTCAGATTGAGCTAGTTAGTCTCAATTGAATATGTATTGCCCCATTTAGATGTATTTCTTGAACAAAGCCAATTTAGAGTCTGCTAGACTCCCTGATAAAAAAAAAAAGGGGGGGGGGCACCATGTTTACAATTAATTCATTTATCAATGTAAGAGCTAAGCAAACTACATATGGCTCATAAGTTATTGGTTTGAGAATGCTTCTGTAGATAATTTCCATTGGCTATGAAGCCTGTTTCTGGTTCAATTAGTTACACAAGTTAAAATGCATGGAATATTTTTGCAAACTACAGAGGATCCTCTCCAGAATATACAGCAAACAGAAGGATGGTCTCTGCGGTGGTATCTCATGTGGCTCTGTCCTTGTTCATGTCAGTCAAAACTCTACAGCATCTTCAATGATGACATAAAGGAAATCCTACTAATGTTGCCAATCATATAGAACTGAAATGCATAGTTATTATATTATATAATAGAATTGTGATTCAAAATGGCTCTGATAGGCTGAGGTGATTAATGAAAAGAATCAATGTAATGATCTTTATTTCTGTCATACATACAACATGTATTTAAAAATGTGTTGGATCACAAAATAACACAAGATGTTTGAACTTTGCATTAAAAATAAGAACAGTTTTCCAACAATCAGAGCATTTTTTTCAAATGGATTGGTTTCACTTTTAGATAACAAGTTCCTTTCCTCAATTGTTCAAACAAATTACTAATGACCATATATCAGGAATGTCACATAAAGGATTTCTATACAGAAATAGAGATTGTACAGAATGACCAATCAGGACCTTTGGGACTCAGTTTTCTTGAGGCTATGTTTCTAAAATAAATTGATTTCCTTCTTTTTTTTCTAGTCATCTCTTCTCAAAGTAAATTAGTAAAAGTAAACTAAATTGTTTGCTAAGGTTTGGCCCAAAGTTACTATTTCACCAGATTAGAACTTGACAGAGCACACAGGCTCTTGTCTAAGACCCAGACCAGTGATCTTTCCACTAATGCACTACTGATTCCCTTAGTGGTTACATGGAGTTACCACTGGGATAGTTATTCTCCTGCCCTTTTTTTGTTCCATCCATTTGTCTATACTTAGGCTACCTTTTAATGTGCTCTTTGGGTGACTAGTAAGTGAATTTCTGGGCACACACCAGCTACTGATAAATATATGCAGAAAAAAGCCATGTACTTATCTGGTTCTATGAGATTTTCCCATTTTTACTTGTGTGCTTTTCAATAAAAATGAAAAGCTATTAAAAATGGAACTCAAATGTTACCCTTTGTTCTCTATGTATTTCCATTATAAAATAGCTCAGTCTTTCTCTTTCCACTGGAGAGTATAAGTATTAGAAAATTGCTTCCATAAGCCTTTACATCAATATATACAATTTTACATTAAGCGTTGGCATAACCTTGTATTTATTGAATCATTGATATTTGTACAATTGTTTGTAGACATTTAACTACCTCCTATTGAGAAAAGGTTGAATTGATCAGAATTATCTGAATTGCATATGCAAATATAAAAAAATAGCCATTTCTAACTATTCCAGGCTAAATGACATTAAAGTGGTTTAATCTATGTTTACATAGTTCGCTTTGCAGAACAGCCATATTATTTCAGAACTATGTGCTTTTAAAGCAATAGAAAATTCAAAAGCTTTGACATGATGGCCACTATAACATAACAATAGGGAGAAATGCCTTGTACTTTTTAACTCTTAAAAATGATATTTTGGAGGGGGGCCAATTGTAGGTAAAAAAGAGACATATGTAATATTTTAAATAATAAAAAAATGATATTTGGCAGGTCACTTTCAGTATGAGTGAATACTGTAGCAATCTATAATTTTTATTTTAAGAAACCCATACACTGTTCTAATACTTACTGTGCACAAACATTTTTTTATTTATTTTTTTTTTTAGTTTAAGCAGTCCCCATTCCCCCTCTTCGTCTCACTTTAAATGTAAAAAATATGTTGCGTTAACATTAATATTATCATTCTGACTCCTGATCTCATTTTCTGAACATCAAATTATGTACTAGAAGAAGAACAACAGATGTGTAGAATGGGGAAGCTTTTTCTCAGTGTAGCTGTTTTTCATGCTCTTTTTCTTACTCTCTCAACTATGTTTATATCTCATTGAGCTCTCTTTTGATGTCTCTGAAGAGTAGTTTTCCAAAAAACACTGATTGGACCTGTCAGACCCCCACAACAAAAACTAGAAGTGTGGAATTTATGACTATCATCAGTTCAACAACAACAGCAACAAAAATCTGAAAATGTTAACTTTTGTGCTCCTCTTTCTAATATTTATATCAGCTGATTGCATTTATAGTGTTGCCAATGAGAACCAAATCTGCTCACCAAGTGTTATCCATGGGGATCTTTCCTCATCCCCACCAGTTGCTAGGAATGGGCTTCTTGTGATATCAGGAGAAAAATACATTTTAGGCTGAGATATTGTAGAAAACTTTATTTCTGTGGAATTACACCCCTGAATTTCCAAGGCCCCATTTCCCTTAATCTCAGCAGAGCTAGGATCAAAGCCAGCGACCAGAATTTCCACTCCATGTTGGAGCATAGGTCCAGTCCAGTACCAGGTTAGCTTACTTTGTTTCCCGGCTGCCATCCATCAGTCCATTGTGAAAGGTCCCACATGACCACATGGCTATGGAGGAAACAAGGGAACCAGAGAGCCAAGAGATCCAAGAGCCAAGCAGCAAGAGAGCGAGTTCCTTTGCTAAGGGATTATGTATTCCCAAATTTTCACAGGTTTTCATTGTCCCTGCCCACTCTGGCCAATGATCTCTGTTCCCAGGTTTGACTGATAGCAACCACCTTCCCTATATCACCCCAACTTTACTGAGCATGTGTCCACCATCCCCTTTGTTCGACCACTTCCCAGAATTCTTAACTCTTAAAAATACAGAGTGATCTGCAGGAAATGGGCTGGTAGTTCTCTGGAATGTGTGAAATGCAGCTTCCTCATGAAGCAAGCCAAATAACATGTCTATAATGTCTGGCTTCTCCCTGTGTTCCTTTCCCATTATTAATAACAACTATTACAATGGGATCACATTATACTGGAACCCCTTGGTTCCAAACCTTTAAGTGCTGTCCATCATATTTATCACAACCAATCAATATTCCAGGCAAAGTTGCTACCCCCACAGTGTCCTATATCAGAACCCATATGGAAAATAATTTAAATCTGTTTAGTTTCCTCTTTTCCACTATTTCTAGAGTTTGCTATCTTTTCCTTGGATTACATCTAGTGACTCTGATTAACCCAATCTTGCAAATAAGATAAAGAATAAGCTTGGCTAAGTGGATAGAGTGTAGCCTATGGACTGAAGGCTCAGAGGTTCAATTCCCTGTCAGGGCACATGCCCAGGTAGGGTGCTTGATTCCCAGTAGGGGGCATGCAGGAGGCAGCCAATCAATGATTCTCTTCCATCATTGATGTTTCTATATCTCTCTCCCTCTCCCTTCTTATATGAAATAAAAAAAATATATTTAAAAAAGGAGAGAGAATGGGCATGGCTTCTCAGAGAGCCAAGACCCTTGGTGGTGTTGGGATGTGTGTGTGTGTGTGTGTGTGTTGGCAGTTAGACAGACATAAACAAAGCAAGGATGATGGGCCAAGTACAGAAGGTCATCAGTGTGGAAACCTCAGTGTGGAAAGCCCCAGGTGCCTAGCAATGGACAATCAATTGTAGGGTGGGACCTCACCTCCCCTAGCATATCACTACTGTTCATGAGGTTGGACCCCCTGACCTTTCCTTTCTAAAGATACATTTCAGTTCTGGATAAGCAACAAAACCAGCCACAGCTGACCTCAGGACCAGCTGTGTGAAAAAATGACTCCCTGCTCTGGTGCCAGCCAATCAATCAGTGGGGACCACAGCTCTGAATAGACATGTCTAGAAAGCTACTGAATATTCTATTGAGATCTTCCTCTGGAACCTCCCCTAAAATCTCCACCTTAAAACTCTTAGGATGGAGGACCCAGTGCCCTCTTCCTCCCGGGAGCATGTCCTATCTCTCCCCCCACACCCATTCTTGCCCCAGTCACATTACCATTAGCTTCCTTACTCCCAAACTCTGAAGATTGTTCTCTTACCTCTATAACTTGTTTCCTAAGCCAATTTATTCTAGAAATTACTTCTACCTCAGTTATTTACCAAATAAATGTTGTCTTACAAAAAAATGAGCATGTGAAAATTCGATCACTCCTGGAAGAGAGTGGCATCCAGCTCAGCCAGCATGGCTCAGTGGTTAAGTGTCAACCTATGAACCAAGAGGTCACCATTCGATTCCTGGTCAGTGCACATACCAGTGGGGGAGCACATACTTCTCATCATTGGTGTTTCTATCTCTCTTTCCCTTCCTCTTTGAAATCAATAAAAATTTATTTTTTTTTGAAAAAGAGAGAGATAAACAAATGAGACTTCATCAAAATAAAAAGCTTCTGCAGAGCAAAAGAAACCATCAACAAAACAACAAGAAATCCCACTGCATGAGAGAACATATTTGCCAATGTTATCTCTAATAAGCGTTTAATCTCCAACATTTACAGGGAACTTATACAACTTAACAAAAGGAAGATAAACAACCCAATCAAAAGGGGCAATGGACCTAAAGAGACACTTTTTGAAAGAGGACTTACCAAAAGCCAAGAGACATATGAAAACATGCTCAAAGTTACTAATCATCGGAGAGATGCAAATCAAACAACAATGAGGTACCATCTCACACCTGTCAGAATGGCTGTCATCAACAAATCAACAAATGACAATTGCTGGCAAGGATATGGAGAAAAAGGATTCCTCGTGCACTGCTGGTGGGAATGCAGACAGGTGCAGCCACTGTGGAGAAGAGTATGGAGCTACCTCAAAAAAATAAAAATGGAACTTCCATTTGACACAGTAATACCACTTCTAGGAATATATCCTAAGAAAACAGAAACACCAATTAGAAAGAATATGGGTACCCGTATGTTCATAGCAACACAATTTACAATCGATAAGATTTGGAAACAGCCTAAGTGTCCATCAGCAGATGAGTGGATAAAACCACGGTGGTACATCTACACAATGGAATAGTATGGTGTTATAAAAAAGAAGTAATTCTAACCATTTTTCAACACCATGGATAGAACTGGAGAACATTATGCTAAGTGAAATAAGCCAGTTAGTGAAAGAAAAATACCACATGAACTCACTCATTTATGGATAATAAAGAACACTATAAACTGATGAACAAAAAGAGATACAGAGGCAAAGAAGAATCTAACAGACTGTCAAACTACAGTGGGAAGGCTGGGGAGGGTCGGGGGGAGATAAGATATCAACCGAAGGACTTGTATGCATGCATATAAGCATAACCAATGAACACAAGACACTGGGAGTGGGGGTTGGTGAAGGCATGTGCCCGGGGGTAGGGGTAAACGGGGGAAGGTCAATGGGGGGAAAAAGGAGACATATGCACTACTATTTGTAATACTTTAAACAATAAAATGAAATTTAAAAAAAATAATAATTAAAAATAAAAATGAAGAGAGAGAGAGAGTGGCATCTTTCCAGCCCTTTGGCAAATAGTAAAGAGAGCACTGTTTTTTAATTAACCCCTTCAAAGCAAGCACACATAGATATAGCCCCTGCTCTTTTTCCCAAACATTGGAATAGTACTGCCTCTATGAAAAATGAGTGTGGATTAATTAATGTTATCTTTTTTTATTTAATAGTATGTTTCTACCCTATGGGGAACCTTTGGTCCTCTCATTTTGCCTTGATTAGGACGCAACAGAATAACTCAAAAGTTCTCAATAACTGAAGTTTAGGTCTTAATTTTTAAACTCAGCATATCAATATTTCTTCAGAAAAAAATAAAAGTTGCTTTTTTAGATAACCTGTTGTGTAATAACACGTATATAAGCACATTCAGAGTGATAATTCATACAGAATCATGGCAAGTTATATTTAAATATTGAATATATTGAAGGTTTCACTCGTATAATTCATGTTTTCTCTAATTGTGTTATATTCAACTTTACCATGGTGAGAAAGAGGTATTGTGCAGTGGTACAAAATACAGGATTTTTGAGTCAAATGTAAAGTAATTGAAATTTTAGCTTTTCCTCTTATGAGGTGTAAAATAAACATGTCATTCACTTCCTCCAAACCTCAGTTTACTCTTCTGTAATATGTAAAGAATAATAACTAACTCAAAGGGTTGATGTTAAAATGTATTTAATATAAGGCCTTGTACTAAATAAGAGTTTAACAAAAGGCAGCTTGATAACAGAAGCAAAAGAGCAAGGTGCTTATAGGTAAATAAGGCAGAGTTACAATATATCTTTCTAATATAATACACGCACATAAAAAAAAACACTATATAAATGATCACGTGGATGGAATCAAGGAGTCCTTATCTTTCTCTCTCTGAATCCTGGACTCTTTCCCTTTGGGTGTTTTATGATTTGAATTGCCACATGATAAACTGCCACTGCTTTTTAGAAACGCCTAAAGAACTGTCAGCTTTGGTTGTGTGTCTTCACAAAGGGAACAAAAAAGGGATGTGTCATGTGCCTGTGCTCTATCAAGTCCCAGAGAAAGGAGTTGCTCTAACTACTTCATAGTCTCACCACTATCTTGGGAAGGGGCTGGAGGTGAAAATAACCTAGGGCAAAAAAGAGATGATGTTTCAAGTCAGTCTGAATTTCTCACTTGTCTCCTGAGACTAAGGATGCTAAATAACCACAGTTAATGTGACAAAAGGGTTTGGAAACTGAGGTAAAAAAAGTGCTTTCTTGAATATGTAGGCCATGACCTTCATGGCACTTTAACTTTTGGTTAAGGTCACAAAGGTGTTAACTACACGCATTTTCCTGAGCTTGGTATACGGAACACAAGGACTCAATAGAAATGAGGGACTGAATATGTTTATGTGTATATATTTTTAGACTGCCTAAAAGTGAGGTAAGGTAGATTTTTTTTACAAAAGCTGATTGCAGCTGCTTCTGGAAAGGGTATGTACTCTAGAATGCAATATATATAATAAAAATGAAAGATAGTTCATAGTGAAAAATATGCTTCTTTATATTTTAAATATTTTTATTGGTTTCAGAGAGGTACCTTAATGGAACCGTGTCAGTGGTTGGTTGGACAAAGAATATATATACTTCTTTTTAAAAAGTATATATTTTATTGATTTTTTACAAAGAGGAAGGGAGAAGGACAGAGAGTTAAAACATCGATGAGAGAAAAACATCGATTAGCTGCCTCCTGCACATCCCCCGCTGGGGATGTGCCCACAACCAAGGAATATGCCCTTGACTGGAATCAAACCAGGGACTCCCCAGTCCACAGGCTGATGCTCTATCCACTGAGCCAAACCATTCAGGCTATATATACTTCTTTAGAGTGAAGGAAAGAAGCGCATTTGCTTAAAAATAAAACAATAGCCATGACTGGTTTGGGTCAGTGGATGGAGAGTCGGCCTGAGGAATGAAGGGTCCCGGGTTCCATTCTGGTCAAGGACACATGCCTGGGTTGAGGTTGTGGGATTCATCCCCTGAGGGGCCTTTCAGAAGGCAGCCAATCAATGATTCTCTCATCATTGATGTTTCTCTCTCTCTATTCCTCTCCATTCCTCTCTGAAATCAATAAAAATATATTTTAAAAAAAGAAAAAATGAGTTAAGTATGGTAAAAGAGATTTGTGGCATTTTAACTTATTCTTGCCCCACTTTTCTTGCCAACATAAGGGTGATCCTGAAAATGAGTGGCCATGTTATCCGTGTGCTTACCTGTCTTAGGCAGTAGCAAAGCAGACCTTGTTTCCAAGGAATTGTTTTTCTCTGTTTTGACATGTCTGTGGTTTTCCTGAAGGATTCAAACAGGACACTTGCATTTTGTTTCTCCTAATTTGGAATTCTCTTAGGGCATAAAAGTGGCTAATCAGAGCTTTCCTCAAAACATTGTAAGGTAAATGAACAAGCTGCTGCTTCCAGTGGCAAAAGATTACACTTGGAGCAATTGCTTCGAGAAGCACCTGCATATAATAGGAAAACTACAAAGCCAAGCACATTCCCAAGGAATAAACACATGCCCAGAAAATACCAGAGAAAACCCTAAGCTTTCACTTTCAGCAGATCTTCAGGTTCAGTGCCAGCAGAAAGTCAAGGTTAAGGCAACGTAGCAAAGGATCTGGCTAAGCTTTGAAATACTGTCCCAACATAGTCAATCTATGCAAAGACTGATAGTGTATTTTCTTTTCTAATTGTTTTCACTATTTTATTTATGCTTTTGTTCCACACATTAAGTATATCTCTGTCAAATCACTAGTTGACTACAAGCTAAAGAAACAGAGACTGCAGAGACTACAAACAAAAAATGATACAATTTTGAAAAATAGTTTGAAAACTCAAACTCACAACTACACCCACAGCAAGGAAAGAAAAACACCCTAAGAAGAAAAATAATCTGATTTTCAGAATCCCCATATTATAATATACTAAATATCCAGTTTTTTAGCTAAATTTTACAAGGCACACAGGAAAAAAACAACACTAGAAAGTATGATCTGTTCACAGGGAAAAGAAATAAATGAACAGAAACTGATGTCAAACAGACATTGTAGTTAACAGGAAAAGACTTGACATCAACTGTAGCAAGTATACTCAAGAAGTTAAAGAAAACCTTGGACACATAAATTACAAACAGTTTCATTAATGGATTTGAGTAAGCAGAAGAAAGAAATCAATTAACTTGAAGGTAGGTCAATTGAAATTATCTAGTGTAACAGAAAAAATGAAGAAAAATGAACAAAACCCAAAAGATTAGTGGGATACTATCAAGCATACCAACATATGCTTAATGGAAGTCCTGGAATGAGAGAAGAGAGAGCGATAAACAAAAAGAATATTTGAAGAATTTATGGCCAAATACTTTCTAGATTTTATAAAGGTATTAACATATACATCTAAGAAGCTCAAGATATTTCAAGTAAAATGAACATAAAGAGACACACATTGAGACATACTATAATCAAACAGTGAAAAGACAAAGAAAGAATATTGGAAGTTGGGAGCGAGAAGCAACTTCTCATGTATAAGGGATCTTCAATAAGATTAACAATTTCTCATTTGACTATAAGTGTGTTCTAGGAAGTGGTGTGATGACATGTATAAAGTGTTGAAAGTGGGGGAAATCATCAAAAGTTCTATTTTGGGAATCTACTAAATAACAAAATAAACTGATGAACAGAGTCGATCCAGAGACATGGAAGCATGGAACAGAGTGTGGAAGGCCAGGGAGGGTGGTGGGTGGGAGGTAATCAAATAAGGACCTTGTTTACATATATATAGATACATGGCCCATGGACACAGACAATGAGGTTGTGAGGGCCTTGGCCTGGGGTGGGGGCAGGCTGGAGGGAGTTAGTGGAGGGGAAGGGAGACATATGTAATACTTTCAACAATAAAGAATTGTTTTTTAAAAAAAGTTCTATTTGTACTTAGTATACCTATATAAGCAGCTGACTTATGGTGAGGTGCAGAGCAGATTTTTGTGGATGACCTGCTGCTTTCCTGTACTGCTGGAAATATTGTAATAAATGCTCACATATGATCCAATCCTGTCTCTGCTTAATTGGCTGAAGTAGTGACAGGTTGCACAGACCCATAGTTTGTCCAGTTACAATTTCACTTACTATACTACTGTTGTAGATGGCAGGTAAGGTTCCAGGTGTTAGGGCAGTGGGGTCTGACCAAACCTTTGTTCAGCAATCTCAGTACTTGAGTTCTGGCAAGTAAGAATTCAGAGCCAAGACCCAAGCTATAAGGCAACAACCATATAAATCAAAGCCTAAGTGACCAGAATGACTGGAATGACCAGAACGACTGGTGGCTATGATGCACACTGACCACCATGGAGCAGATGTTCAATGCAGGAGCTGCCCCCTAGTAGTCAGTGCACTCACACAGCCAACCTCTTACAGTCCCTTCCCTTGGCCAGCAGACCTCAAAAACCCAGCTGGGGCAGGGAACCTGGGGTGGGTGGTGGCAGACATGACCCCTTTCCCAGGAGTGGCAAGGGCCAGCTCCCTCCTTGAGGCTGGCAGCCAACTTCCCATGCCCCATCCCTCCCCTTGGCTGGGAGGCCCAGATAGGCGTATCACCCAGCCGATGATGTGGAAGTGTGGCAGCAAGGGAAGAAGGGGGTGGGGCAGGGAACTGCACAGTGGCAAGGCGCCAACAATGGTAGCTTTGGCATCCAGCGTTCATTTCTTCCATGCCTGGCCCAGCTACCATCACCTCTCTTGCCTGGCCCCAATAGGCCCTTATCACTGGCCAGGGGGTGGACCCTATCCATGCACGAATTTTGTGCACTGGGCCTCTAGTTTATTTAGAAAATCACAGAGATGGAAGAAATAATCTGTAGAAGAAATGGGGTGAGAACTTAAATTATAGAGTCAAAGGAAGGGTCCTTGATCTTGAGAGTGAGGAAGCGAATAGTAATGCATCTAGGGGGATGGGAAGGGAAAGGCAGAGACCTGTGGTCCAGAAGGAAAGCATGATGTGTCCTCTGTCCTATGGTTTTTAAGGGTGGATAATTTAGGGAATCTCCTAAGGGAAGATCTTAATAGAATATTCAGCAGTTTTCAAGGTATTGTCTCCACTGATTGATTGGCTGGCACCAGGGCAGGGGGTCATTATCCAATGCAGCTAGTTCTGAGGTCATCTGTGAGATCACTGGTCTGGTTTTATTGTTTTTCTGGGCCTGGAGCTGAAATGTAACTGAGACCTAGACATTATCTTCAGGGAGGAATGGTCAGGGGTTTTCAAACCCTATGACCAGTGATATGCAAGGAGAAGAAAGATCACCCTGAGGGTGAAGTCCCACTCTAAAATTGTCTTTTGGTAGTCACCCAGGGCTGTCTGGTGACCTGTACCTGGCCCATCATCCTTGCTCTGCTCATCTCTATCTAACTGCCTATCACACTATTGGCTTATTATAAAGGAATCTAACTCAGGAAAAGCCAGATAGAAAAGATAAAGGACAAGGTATGGGGAAAGAGAGAGGAGCTGCCATGCCCTCTCCATTCCTGTACAATAAAGAACTATAAACAAAATTAGAAAAATACCTCTAATTTTGGAAGAATTCCTGTTTCTGGGCATCTGACAAAGATTTAAACCTAGAATGCCTGTGTGTTTGTGTGTATATCTTAAAAAATAAGAAAAATATAAGAATTCAAAGTGAAAGACAGAAGAATGTGCATAATTAATGTGTATATAAAAATATACTCAAATACAGTAGAAATCAGAAAAAGATACATTAAAAGAAATAAGGCAACATTTCTTACACATCAGATAAGAAAAATAAGTAATATCCAACAATATCAGGAGTATGTGGGATTGTGGAACAATGAGACTCTTACATGCTACCTATAGATATATAAATCATACAACTACTTTGGGTAAGAAGGAGATAATACCTATTAATGATAATGATGAACTTATCAGGCAATTGCATTTCGAGTTATTCCTTAGAAAAGCTCTCTTACAATGAAAGAAAATGTGTAAATCTGTAGAGAATTTTTAATATGAATTTATTTGAGCCAAACTGATGACAACTGCCTGGAAGCAATACTCAAGTGCTCTGGAGAATAATTTATTTTATGAATGTGAAATTAAAGAGGGAATGTAAGGAATATTATATGAATATGGGAGAAACCGAGGTGGAGACTGGATCACAAAATGCTTAAGATTATGTTCTCTCTTAAGGGTGGTTGCACTTATTTACAAAGGTATGTTAACCTAGATGCACAAAAAACAATGGACAGCGCTTGCTTAAGACAATGATTCTAAAAAAAAAGTTAGTATCTAGGACTTGACTACCCACCATGACCTTCCACTTAGAAATTTATTATTAGATTTCCCTGAATGGTTACCATATTTTCCGGCGTATAAGACGACTTTTGAAACTAAAAAAAGTCAACCGAAAATCAAGGGTCGTCTTATACACTGAGTATAACCCGAAAAATTGGTGTTGCCTTGGAAGTCGGGGGTAGTCTTATACAGCAAATATAGGCCTAAACCTATGTTTTAACTGTAAAATTAAGGAGTTGTCTTATATGGCAGAAAATACGGTATTTTCTATAGAAATATTTTTTCCTCCACAGTTCATATGGAGGCATTTTAAGAATAAAAATTTTAGAGCTTGTAATAAAAGAAAACAAATTTCAATAAAGAAAGTAGACTGTGGTATGTTTCTACAGGAGAGTATTATAAAGCAATAAAAATTAATCAAAACACATGCATAAATATCAAGTACATAGTTGAACAAAAACATCAAATTGTATATGTATATATGCAGGATCATTTTATTTATATGAAGTTTAAATCATGGATATAGTCGGTATATGTATATATTGAGTAGATATACATGTTGTATATATATCACAAAAACATTAGAAATCATAAACACTAAATTCAAAATAATGGTCACTTTTAGAGAGTGAAAGAGGAGAATGGTACTGTCAAGGTTTGTACCTACATACATGTCTCAAAGGATTTGTTCATCTTAATAATAGACAAACATGTAAATTGACCATACCTCCATACGCTCACAGCCAATCAGAGTCATTATGCAAATTAGAAGGCCAAAGATGGCTGCCACTTACCTGCTCCAGGAGTGAGTGCTGCAGCGAAGACAAGATGGCAGACTCGACATGAGTCTGCAGTAAATATGAAGATGGCAGACTCTGGCCAGAGTGAAGGCCTGGGTCCTGGGTGCCGGAGGAAAACCAGCACTAGAAGGCAAGAGAAGGAAAGCCTATTGCACGAATCTCTTCATGCAATGGCCTCTAGTTTAAAATAATGACCTAAAACAAATATGACAATCATTTAAATCATGACAGAGCTGGTTTTATATCATACTTGAAGCTTTTCTCTGCATTTAAAGTCTTTCATGCCATTTTTAGGTGCGACAATACAATTCAAGGATATTGTTAGATTGTATCTTGGATGACATGGGTGGTGTAAATGTGGCATTAGGCAAGATAAGATAGTAAATAAATAAGTGAGATCATGTTTTGAAGGTAAGATGATAAATTTAGTTCTGGTCATGTTTTATTTGAGAAGCCATGGAAAATCTAGGAAAAGATCTCCAGTAAGCACTTAACAAATATGCTGGATATGCCCTAACTGGTTTGGCTGGGTGGATAGAGTGTCAGCCTGTGGACTGAAAGGTCCCAGGTTTGATCCTGGTCAAGGGCATGTACCTTGGTTGTGGGCACATCCCCAGTAGGGAGTGTGTAGGAGGCAGCTGACTGATGTTTCTGTCTCATCGATGTTTCTAACTCTCTGTCTCTCTCCTTTTCTCTCTGTAAAAAAATCAATAAAATATATTTTTAAAAACAAAATAAAAATAAATATGCCAGAATATAATATCAGTGCAGCAACTGAGGCTAGAGAAGAGGCTTGATGTGCATAGCCTACATGGCTTTGATGAAACCATGAGCTTTTATTAGAGCCATAGGGAGACTACAGCAGTTATTTTTTTAAAGATAGTATTTTGAGGGCAGAGCAATATCAGATTAATTTTTAAGTAATGGGTAGAGGAAATAGATGCACAATGAAGCAGGAGAAATAACTGTAAGAGTTATTAGGAAAACCCAGGAATAGTTGTTTCCCAGAAGTCAGGGGAACAGAGAATGCTTAGAAAATGAAAAGTCTGCCCTCAATTAACAGAGATGAGCAGACCAATAAAGACTGAGTATGTTGTTATATGTAGCAATTGGAAGTTTTATAAAGTAAGCAATACTGTTATTTCTATTTTAAAGATGAAGGAGCTTTCAACAATATAGATACATTTAGAAAATAAAGGTGAGGGAACTGAAAACAAAAACAGGTTAACTAACATAATACTGCTATTAAGCACAGAGAAAGAGTCAGGATTCAAACTCAAGTCTGAAAGCCTGCAGAGTACATGTCTTTTTTTACCAGAGAGGAAAGGAGAGTGAGAGAGAGATAGAAACGTCAATAATAAGAGAGAGTCATCATTGACTGACTCCAGCACACCTCACACTGGGGATCTAACCTACAACCAAGGCAGAAGGCCAGACTGGGAATTGAACCATGACCTCCTGGTTCATAGATCAATGCTCAACCACTGAGCCTCACTGGCCAGCCAGAGTGCATGTCTTTTTTATGTCTGTATGCTTAACATCTGAATATAGTCACTGTTCAATATGTTGAATGGATGTATGAGTGAATGCAAATATGTATTGCAAATCAAAGCAATTTCTGAAAGGTATGTATTACTCTGTGCTGGTTATTTACAATCTTTACAGAATTACATGACCTAATTTTTGTTAGCACTACTAAAATGTATAAAATATTATTATTAAATGAATCAAAATAATCTGTTTTAATCTATCTTTAAGACTTTTCTGTCACTATTTCACATCCTGAAGAGCTCTGGAGGCCATTTAATTATCATTGTGATTGATGTACACCAAGATCAAACTACCATTATTTCTCGCCTAGACAACTATAGTAGCCAACCAATATGTCTTCCAGCCTCAACTACTGGCCACCCTCTGATTCATCCGCTAAACTGCAGCAGAATAATAGAGCTGCCTGAATTGCTCTCCTCTCTGCCATTTCAGTTATCTCCTACTCATACTTCCTCTTTGAGAGCAAATGTCACCTCTTCAAGGAAGCCGTCTTGATTTACCAGATCTATTCTATGCTTTCATAGCACCTGTACTTTTCTTTTTCATTTTGAGATAATTATAGATACATATGCACTTATAAGAAATAATTCAGAGTTTCTGTGTGCCTTTTACCAAGTTTCTCCTAATCATAACATCTTACAGAATTATAATACAATAGTAAAGTCAGAATATTGGCATGGACACAGCTAAGATAGAGAATATTTCAATTACCACAAGCATCCTTTTTGTTGCTCTTTCATAGCCACTTCCACTTCCTTTCCACCTTTACCACCTAACACTTGGCAATGTCTCCATTTCTGTAATTGTGTCATTTTTTTAAAAAAAGTTACTATAAATAGAAGTGTATAGTATCTAACATTATGGGCTTTTTTTTTTTTCACTGAGTATAATTCCCTGGAGATTCAGACAACTTGTTGCATGTACCAGCATTGTTCTTTTATATTGCTGAGTAATAATACAACATCATAACACTTCACAACATTTGAAAATATTAATTTTTGTCATTGTTTAATGAATGGCTGTCTTTCTAACTGGACTGCATACTCTATTACAACAAGTGTAATTTCTCTTAAAGTCCCTTTATACCTCCCACACCATGGTAATTTGTTAAATTACTGGGTTTTATATTATTAAATCAGTTGTGTATCTGGGAGTGGAATGTTATAGGCAGAAAAGACAGCCAGTGCTGAATCTTTCCAGAATGTTTGAATAGGCAAGTACTAGAAATAAATGAGGGGAAATATTAGTCAATGAGGTCAAGCAAGTAATGAAAACCTAGCTCTGTGTTGTCCAATACAGTACACACTAGCTGCATCTGGTTATTGAGCTCTTTAAATGTGAATAGTTCAAATTGAAATGTGATGCCATTATAAAATACATAACAGATTTTGGAGACTCAGTGTGAAAAATAGAAGGTAAAATATTTCATTAATAATATTTTATAATGCTTACATGATAAAGGGATAATATTTTTATATATTGAGTGGAATTTATTAAAATTAATTTTCATATTTCTTTTAAATGTAGTTGTTAGAAAATTCAAAATTGTATACATTGCTCATATTAGATTTATATTGAAGAATACTGGGAGATATCATATAGGTCCTAGTATGTGACTTAAGGAATTTGTATTTTACTATGAGCTAAACAACCATTGGAAAGTGTTTATCAAAGGGTTCAATTTTATAATTTCCACTTAAAATATTATTTGGTCTTATCTTTTGAAAATAGATTGTAAGAGCAAAGATAGATCAGATTTGAAGATATTGCACTAATTCCTGAGAAATTATGATGGCTTGGGTCAGTTGGGTACTTGTGGATATGATTGAAAGTAGTCAGACTCTAGATTTATTTTGGAGATAGAACTAATAGGATTTTATAACAGGTTTAATGATGTGGATCATGATTAAAGCAAAAAGTCTAATATTACTCTCAAGTTTCTAGGAGGACCATTAATGAGCACTAGAAAAGCTACAGGAGGAAGATAATTTGAGAAGGAGATCAAAGGTTTTGATTTGAAGATATTAAGATAGAGATAATTATTGTACATAGAAATAGAGATATTGAGTAAGCATTCAGATAGAAAAGTCTGGAATTGAGGAAAAAGACCTAGGCTGAAAATAACATTTGGTATTATCAGAATATAGATAGTATTTAAAGTCTTTTGAAACTGTATGTGATTACAAAAAAAAAAATAGATAGAGCAAGGAAAGATCTAAGGAATGAGCCTCGAAACCCTACAATTTTATGTAGGAAAGAAAACCCATAAAGAAATTTTTCCTTCTTCAAATGTATTTTACTGTTAAAATATTGTTTTTGTAATTGAACTTCATTCTCTGAAATCAGTAGATATTTCCTTTGCAGTTATTGAAGTATAGTCCTTCTTTCCTTTAATCCCTCTGGTTTTCAAATGTCCCCAGCCCTTTGTCATATACTTCCATGCCTTGAAATGACCAGTGACTAACCAGAAATTCTGACAAATTAATGTTAAGTGTACAATAATGATTTATTGGTTGTCATATCAAGATAGCATATTGACCTTTTTAAATGGGGACACCAAATGTTCTAATTCTAGGATTTGATAATGGAGGACTACTATAAGTTTATGCAGTAAAATATTTTGTGTGCTGGGTCAATCATATGTGACTAATAACAACAGGATGCAGTGAAAAGAGCATTGCACCAGGGAATCAGGAACCCAAAATTTTATTCCTAGCTCTATCATTCATCAGCTGTCTCCATGCCTTTTCATATAGTCTGAATAGAGTACAGGCTTCTGTTCAAGTTTTTGCTGGTTAAAACTAATGACAACACAGAGGTCTTTCCGAAAAGCTAAATCTATTTAATTTTAATAATTATCTACATTACTTCAGATTATTTTTTAATTGTCGACACACACCATAATATAATGTTCTGGGTCATAAATCAAACTTCAATATTTTCTTCAAAATGTTGCAATACACAATATATAATCTTACTATAATGGACTCAAATTAAAAACCAATAAAAGAAAGCAATAGAGAAATCTTTTTAAAAAAATGGATGATGGTAGATGGCAATAGATGTAGTGGGTGTGATAGTAGATGCCATTTTAAAGATTTTTACTTGGCACACATACACACACACCAGATGGCAACTCCCATTTTTTATTTATTTATAAATGTTTCTATTCCATGAAGTCTAAAAGTCTCTAAGAACTGCTAACATATTTGATGGATTACTTCAGCTCTCTGGGTTTGTTTATTTCTGAACAGAAATACATAGTAAGTGTAACTATATGCGAAAGGAAATGAAACACACTCATCTCAATATAAAACCATATCTAGGATGGAAAAACAGGAGAAACAAATGAGATTTTAGCTTTAGCTATATCTATAGGATTTTAGTATAGAAAGATATGAAGCAAATGTGGTTGTATATTAATGTCTATAAAAATTGGTAGGTTTGATCAGGTCAGAGCACATAGCTAGGTTGTGGGTTCCATTCCAAGATTGGGGTATGTACTGGAAGCAACCAGTCAATGTTTCTCACATCAGTGTTTCTCTCTCTCCCTTTCTCTCTAAAAGTCAATAAAAACATATCCTCCAGTGATTACTTAAAAGTAATAAAAATAATCAGCTCATGATATAATACTTATGCCAAAGAGGTATGTTTTGGGTGTCATATTCTGCTCCCCTTCATATTCAATGAGACATAAAACTTGAAGTTTTTTGAGAACCAAGAGCATGCCCTGTGCAAGGTTTATTCTTGATGTGCTTAGTTTTTAAGTATGGAATTAACAGCCAAATAATAACTTTTATATACAGATACTCCTTGATTTACAATAGGGTGTTGTCCTGATAAACCCATTGTAAGTTGAAAATATAAGTTGTAAATGCATTTAGTACACCTAATTTACTTACCGAACAACAAAGCTTAGCCTTGCCTATCTTAAAGATGCTCAGAACACATTAGCCTGCAGTTGGGAAAAATCATCTAACACAATGAATACACTATAGAGTATCTGTTATTTACCTTCATGATTGTGTAGCTTATTGAGAGAGCTGCAGCTCACTGCTGTTGACCAACATCACAAAAGACCATTGCTAGCCCAGGAAAAGGTCAAAGTTCAAAATTCAAAGTACAGCTTTTATTTTATGTGTATGGCTTCCCCATCATAATAAACTTGAAAAATCATTAGTCAAACCATTATAGGTTGGGAACCAGTGAAAGGAAGCAGAATTACCCACCCCCAAATGCATCTTTGACATAAGGATTATTTTAGGCTGATTATTTTTTTAAAAAACAGCAGATGTTTACTATGATTTTCCATGTTATCTCCCATAACTGCTACACCCCATCCACTCACCCTTGCCCCACACTGCCAACATCTTTTGTCTTCAACTGAAGATTTTACTTAAGGTGAAGGCTTGGGCTATTTTAAGGAGTTTCTCAGTTTTCCTGGGGGTACATGTTATTAAACTTCTGTGTACAAGAGGTGTACATGTTATTAAACTTCTATTTGTTTTTTTTCCTGTTAATCAGCCGTTTATTACAGTGGGTCTCAACCAAGAACCTAGAAAGGTAAGAAAAAATTAGCATTTTCTCCTGACAGCAGTAAATCTTCCTTCTCTTGTAGCTATTGAAAGAAAGACCCATCTGAATTCCTGAAATGATAAATTAGGAATGCTTTAAGAGGAATAGTTTTTAAACTTTCACGGTTAAAATATACTATTAGTAGCCACATTTGAAAAATGTTTTCACATAAATGTTATGTTTAATTGTTCTTACTATCCAATAAATTAGGTAATATAATATGCTTCTCTAAATCTCAAAGAAACTAATAATTTCCTGGATCTCTCAAAGGCAAATCATGGAAGAACTGAGTCTGGAGTAATTTGTTTCACTCTAAATTCCTTTTCTTATTTATTGTACCAGCTGTCTCTGAAAATGATGCCCTAACAGTTCTTGGATGGCAGAGCATTTAGAATAAAGGATTATTTGCTTTTTTTTTTTTTTTTTTTTTTTTTTTACTTGTTTGCTCTAAGTAACAAGGATGACTAAACTGCATGCTGCTTTGCTGATTGTACATGCCATAACTATTACTCATATGGAAGATGAAGTAAATGATGCCTCTCTGACCTGGAGTTGTGCAGCAGAGGCACTGATTACTCAACTTTTCTGTAATCAACAATTCTCATTTCCAAGATAACTAAAATCACACCAGGGTTAAAAGTGGGTGGAGAGAACATCTAATCCAACTACTTAACTTTACAGATGAAGAAATCTGCCTAGAGATTTTCTTTCAAATTTATGAGATCAGAAACTAGTCTTTTTGATTCCCAATATGCTGCTCTTTACACAATACACACGTTTTAGGTACAGCTTTGGTTATGGTGGAAACTTACCTTCCCAGATATTAAGTACTTAACCTAGTAATTTAGATGAAAGGTTATTATAATAGAGTAATATAGTATATCAGTATATACTATACTGTCAGGGAAGGAGAAATTTCCCCCCTACCCTGTTTGAATTCTTATGGCTAAACTAGTAATAAAATTGACGATAGGAACTAAGATGGTAACATAGATAAACACCTATACTTGCTGCCTCTCCCAATACATCAAAACCACAACTAAATGGCAGAACAACTAGCACCCAGAACCTTGGGAAAGCTGGCTGAGTGGAAGTTCCACTACTAGAGAGGTGAAGAAAGTGCATTGAGACTGGTAAAAGGTGTGGAGATGCAGAAAGTGATGGCACCTGGATGTGCTGCTCTTTTACTTGGGAGGGAGATACAAGCTCTTGCTTGCTTTGAACTCCAGTTCCAGGAGAAACTTTGGGGAACCCAGACACATACAGGGAGAAACTGGACTGACTCTCATCTGAACAGGAACACGGGACAGCTTTCTCTTAAAGGGGTTCACAGTGATCATTGTTCCTGCATGGGGGCACAGGACACTGAGAACTGGGGAATTCTCTGGTTCGGGGCTGACTGGGAGCCATTACTGTTTGTTCTGCCCTAGTGATTCCCAGAGACCCCACCCCACCCAATTTACAACTCCACCCAAGCTGTGTATGTTGGCTTTTGCACATGGACAGCCTGTCCTTTTGCCTAAAACAAACTGCAGCTGGGTCACAGAGCCCCAGAGCTTCCAAAAGAAGGCCCAAAGCTGAGCCAGCCTTGCTTCACAGCTAAGCCATGTCTGGGCAGTTCCAAACCTCATAAAAAGAGGAGGAATCTGCAGATGTCTCTGAAGCTTCTGATGAGCATCCCCAGACAATGGCTGACCTTGCACCTCCTTGAAGATCCAAGAGCCAGTGTACCCAGTGGTCAGAGTGAAACCATACTAGATTACAACTCTTCGCATCCATAAGAGACACATTCAGGGGCAGACTCAGTGAGCACCAGAGTCCCACTGAAGCAAGTTCTGCTCCATTAGGATGTAACCTGTGCAACTGATCTTCCAGTGTAGATACAGCTGGTCATCACAACCAATTAGCGTGGAGGTCAATTTCTCTCAGTGATAGCAACAACAATCAAGGCTTAACTACAAAAAGACTGTGCACACAGCCCACAAAGGGGTGCACCAAGAGCGTCCACCTCAGGTGACTAGGGAGGCTGAGCAACTGGGCCCTATAGGACACCTAACACACAAGGCCACTCTATCAACAGGGAAGCAGCCAAGTGCAGAGACAAAGAAGCATGATGTCACAAATAAAAGAAATGGAGGAAAGCAAACTACTGGATATAGAGTTCAAAACCACAGTTATAAGGTTACTCAAGACTCATCTAGAAATCTCTAAGGAACTTAGTGAGACCTTCAAGGATCTTAGATAGAATGCCAAAAAAAAAAAAAAAAAAAAAAAAAAAGGAAAAGGACCAGTCAAATATTAAGCATACACTGACTGAAATAAAGAATAATATACAGAAGTTCAACAGCAGACTAGAGGATCTCAAGAATCAAGTCAAAATTTAAAATATGAGGAAGCAAAAAACACCCAAATGGAAGAGCAAAAAGAAAAAAGAATAAAAAAATATGAAGATAGTGTAAGGAGCCTCTGGGACAACTTCAAGCATACCAACATCAGAATTATGGGGATGCCAGAAGAAGAGAGGGAGCAAGATATTGAAAACCTATTTGAAGAAATAATGACTGAAAACTTCACCCAACTTGTGAAAGAAATAGACTCATAAGTCCAGGAAGCACAGAGAATCCCAAACAAGAGAGACCCAAAGAGGACCACACCAAGACACATCATAATTAAAATGCCAAGAGCAAAAGACAAAGAGAGAATGTTAAAAGCAGCAAGAGAAAAATATTTACCTACAAGGGAGTACCCATACGACTGTCAGCTGACTTCTCAAGAGAAACTATACAAGCCAGAAGGGAGTGGCAAGAAATATACAAAGTGATGAATAGCAAGAACCTACAACCAAGATTACTCTGACAGCAAAGCTATCACTTAGAATTGAAGGTCAGATAAAGAGCTTCACAGACAAGAAAAAGCTAAAGGTGTTCATCACCACCAAACCAGTATTTTATGAAATGCTGAAGGGTATTCTTTAAGAAGAGGAAGAAGAAGAAAAAGGTAAAGAAAAAAGTTATGGACAACAAAGTGACTCTAAGTACATATTTATAAACAAGTGAATCCAAAAATCAAGTGAATAAAAAATCTGAAGAACAGAATAAACTGGTGAATATAATAGAATCAGGGGCATAGAAAAGAAGTGGACATTTCTCAGGGGGAAGGGGGTGTGGGTGTACAGGAAGAGACTGGATAAAAATCTTATACCTATGGACGAGGACAGTGTGGTGGGAGGTAGGGTATGGGGTGTGGGGGGGATCAGGTAGAGAGGAGCTAAGGGGGGAAAAGAGGAACAACTGTATTAATCTAAACAATAAAGATTTATTTAAAAAGAAAAGAAAAAAATGACATAAAACAGATTAATAGGAGAAAAGACAATTTTATTTTATGCACAGGGAGATCACAAAATTTATGCTCAAAGAGTGACTTAAAGTCAGGCAGCTTTTACATATTATTACACAAAGAAATAATAAATTTTTGAGGATTTGACAGGACAAAGAAACTTAGATTGGGTGCTCAGTAGTAAGAAATCTAAGCAAAGTTTGGGCTTGAGTAGTAAATTTGCAAAAAAAAAAAAAAAAAAAAAAAAAGTAACATTTGTTTATACAGGTGTCTGAGCCCTAGATTCTTTGTGGTAATAAGGATGTCTCCTTCTCCAGGTGCACAAGGGCACTTTTCAAAGGGGAGATTTATTTTCTGCATTCAGGAAGACAATGGAGGGTTAAGGTATTGTTATTGCACTGACTGCTTTTAAAGTAACTTTCATTCAAAATAACCAAAATTCCAAATTGGCATATTTTAGGTGCCCTGTCTGGACCCCAACATCACTATTACTTATATCAGTCGTTCTCAAACTTTAGCATGCAATCAGAATCACCTGGAGGTCTTTGTAAAAACAGATGGCTGGCTGCCCGTTCAGCATGGCTCAGTGGTTGAGCATAGACCTATGAACCAGGACATCACAGATGGCTGGGCTCTACCCTCCAAGTTTCTGATGCAGCATGTCTGGAGTAAGGCTTGAGCATTTGCATCAGCAGCCAATGCTGCTGGATCAGGGACCACACTTTGAAAACTGTTGGTTTAGATCAAAGGCTTTTTTATTATTGATTAAGGTATTACATATATGTTATTATCCCCCCCATTGCCCCCCCACTCATGTCCTCACCCCCTGGTGTCTGTGTCCATTGATTAGGCTTATATCCATGCATACAGTCCTTTGGTAGATCTCTCCCCCTTACCCCCACCCTCCCCTACCTTTCCTCTGAGGTTTGATAGTCTGATCAATGCTTCTCTGTCTCTGGATCTACTTTTGTTCATCAGTTTATGTTGTTCATTATATTCCAAAAAAAGGTGAGATCATGTGATATTTATCTTTCTCTGACTGGCTTATTTTGCTTAGCATAATGCTCTCCAGGTCCATTCATACTTTTGCAAATGGTAAGAATTCCTTGTTTTTTACCGCAGTGCAGTATTCCATGTGTAGATGTACCACGGTTTATTAATCCACTAATCTGCTGATGGGCACTTAAGCTGTTTGAACATATTTGCCAAAATTATCACCGATAAGTATTTAATCTCCAACATTTACAGGGAGCTCATACAACTTAACAAAAGAAAGATAAACAACCCAATCATAAAATGGGCAATGGACTTAAATAGACACTTTTTGAAAGAGGACATAAGGAAGGCCAAGAGACATATGAAAACAAGCTCAAAGTCACTAATCATCTGAGAGATGCAAATTAAAACAACAGTGTGGTACCTGTCAGAATGGCTATCATTAAAAATAAACAAACAAACAAAGACCAGTGCTGGCGAGGATGTGGAGAAAAAAGAACCCTCGTGCACTGCTAGTGGGAATGCAGACTAGTGCAGCCACTGTGGAAGACAGTATGGCGTTTCCTCAAAAAATCAAAAATGGAACTCCCATTTGACCCAGTAATCCCACTTCTAGGAATATATCCCAACTAGAAACAGCAATCAGAAAGGATATATGCACTCCTATGTTCACAGTAGCACAATTTACCATAGCTAAGAGATAGTTCAAAGGCTTTTAAAGCCAACTTATCTGCCACTGAAAGCTGTGTAAACTGTGGCATATTCATTTTTTGTGCCTTAGATTTGTCATCTGTAAATTACATGTACTTTATATGAATTTAGTATAACATGAAACAATATATGTAAAGAACTACATTTCTTGTGTCTAAGTCACTTGATACATAGTTGCCATTATTATATATTTTTATCATTATCATTGATTTTCTAAGCATTCATATTCACTATGCACAGAAAACTAAATTAATCACAAATGATTTCCCTTTTATATAAAATACTTATAATTTTTTCCACTGAAAACATTTGAAATAGTTTTGTCAGTAAAGTAAATGTTTGACCACCCAACTCCTCCTACCCCCCCCTCCACCCCCTTGAGTTTAATAAACTCAATTTGTTTGGTAGAGCCCTACTTTATCTTCAGAAAGTAACTGGTTTGAACTGCCATCAATTTGAGTCACTGGAGTCTGCATTAATGTGGTTTTACTGTGTGTAAATGTTTAAGTATAGGGGGGGGGTGTCTTTGTTCAAGAAATATATATGGAATTCAAATGCCCTCATTGATTGCTAGAAAAAATATCTTCAAATGCAAATGCTTATTATCTGGAGGTAAATAATATCCAAGACATTTGAGCAACACAAAAAAAGAAAAAGCCAATTCTTTTCAACCCCAAATGTCAGATGAGTGGTAAAAAGAATTCTGTTGAATGTATTCAGGGAGGAAAGTAATTTTTCCCCCCTGAGCACTCCTTGCTACTGTGCCACTCTATATTCTGTGGCTGGCCTCCTGGCAGATTGTTTCATTATCCAGCAGTATCATTAATCTTTTTTATTAGCACCTTGAAAAATAAACAAACAATGATTTTGTTATGTTTGACACAAGTAGTGCATTTTAATTTTGTAGGCTTGTATTATTGACTTGAAAGAATCTGCAACAATTCAGATTAAAATACCACACTCAATCTTTAACAATACAAAAACACTATTTGATGTGTGGAAATAAAATGGCATCTGTTGTGCATATTAAATGAAGCAAGCCATTTTTGCATCATCCACATAGAGCTTTGAATTAGCTAGGAAAGTTAGTATTAATTACTGCTGAAAAATGAAAACTTGTCATTCAATTTTGTACTCTCCATGAAAACGTTCCATGAAATGAGTCAACACTTCATGAAATATATTCAGAATCATTTGACGAAGACCACACAAAAGAATGCATAATGTATCAGCTAAATAAGATACATTTCAAAGTTAGTCAATAAAAATAATATATATTTGCTGTCATCACATATTTTTTCAATTTCTTAAGCCTAGATTATGTTAATATGTTTATTCCTCATGAGTAAAATTCATTAGTTATAACAAACAAGAGATAAGTATAGCAAAAATTAAGATAAATCATAATTTATGCTTTTATTCAATATATTCATATATTTCATTCTACATATTTATAAGTTACAGATTTCTTTACTGTGAAACAGGATTTCTTAAATCTGTATAAATATGAAAATCTTTGCAGGTTTTTTTATGAGTGATTTTTGAGTCTATAACATAAATTATTAAATTTCAGTCTTCAGGGCTGAGACTAAGAACCTATATATTTTTTTCTTTACTAGTGGCTTTATTGCAATTAGCAAGTCATCAGTCATTTAATAAACATTATTATAATGTACATTATTATAAGGTAAGTGTTGTCAAATGAGAAAATTAAAACAATTTACTGATTAGTTTGATGTCCTATTTTTAAGGGAAAGCAATCCATGGACTGGGGAGAGTACAGGGCCTCTAAATCAGTGGATCACTCTTTCTGAGGGATTTTTGGAAAGAGAGTTTTATACAAAGTTAGAAGTTGCAATGTAGAAACAGGGCATGATTGGTTGGAGTTTCGGGGTTTCCTTACAGGACTAGTGTGTCCTATTTTTATTTTATTTTTAAAATTAAACTTATTGGGATGACATTGATCAAATGCCATTATTGAATGGCTTCAGGTATGGGTTTCTATGTTACAAGTATATTGTACTGTGTGCCCACTACCGAAAGTCAAATATTTTCCTGATACTGTATATTAGATCCCCTTCTCTTCCCACCCTCTTCCCTCTGGCAATCACCACACTGCTGTTTGTGCTCACCAGTTTCAGTTTTATATCACACATATGAGTGAAATCATGTAGTTCTTTAGCTTTTTTTTCTGACTGACTTATTTCACTTTGCATAATGTTCTCAAGGTCCAGCCATGTTGTTGCGAATGGCACTATTTCATCTTTTCTTGTGGCTGAATAGTATTCTATTGTGTATTTATATCACATCGTCTTCATCTAGTCCTTTATTGTGGGGCACTTTCTTTGTTTCCATATATTGACTACCATGAACATAAGGGCAGATATATTCTTGTGAATATACAGTATGTACCCAGGAGAAGGATTGCTGGGTCATATGATAGCTCTATCCTTAATTTTTTGAAGAATCATCAGACTGCTTTCCATAGTGCTTGTACCAATCTACATTCCCACCAACAGTGGATGAGGGCTTCCTTTATTCCACAGCCTCTCCACCACTAGTTATTGCTTGTCTTGTTGATAATGGCCACTTTAACAGGTGTGAGGTGGTATCTCATTGTAGTTTAGATTTGCATTCCCCTAACTGCAAGTGAGGTTGAACATCTTTTAATATATCTATTGCCTGTTCATATGTCTTCTTGGGAGACGTATATTTTCAGGTCCTCTGACTTCTTTTTAATTATGTTTGTTTGGTGTTGAGTTTTATAAGTTATTTACATATTTTGGAAATTAAACCTTTGTTAGAGCTACAGTTTGCAAATACCATCTCCCATCTGGCTGGCTACTTCTTTTTGTTGTTGTTGTTATCAGTGTCTTTTGCTGTGTAGAAGCTTTTTAGTTTACCTTTACTTCCCTTGCCTTTGAGGTCAAGTTCATAAAATGTTCTCTAAGACCAATGTCCATAAGTTTGGTACCTAATTTTATTCTATGTAACTTATTGTTTGGGGTATTCTATTTAGGTCTCTGATTTAAAAAAAAATAATTCAAAATGAATTAAAGACCAATTTTCTAAGGTAAAGTAAGCTATCTAAGACTGAGTTGGAGGATTATGATTGGTGTGTTTGGTTTCTTTTGACAGGTGTGTCACTTAAGTGCAGGCTGACTTAGGTTTCAATTTGTGATGTGTGCTGGCCTACTGTAGTGGCATTTATTTTGTGGGGCTCAAAATAAGAATTAATTTTATCAGTGATTTTATTCTAAAGCTGGTATTAAATTAGAATTTTGCTTTCTGAGAAAAACAAGAACAGCAATGCCAGATATGCCATTTTATTGTTTTCTAGAAATTGTAAGGGGAAAAAATCAACAACCTTACATAAAATAATTGACCAAAATCAAATACACTATACATTCCTATAGAAATAGTTTGCACAATCTAACATTATCTGACATGCTATAAAAACTTGATTTTGAAAGAACACTTATTTAGAATTAAAGTTTCTGGAATGGACATAGAAATATATATTAGCTTCTCCTTCTCTGACTTTGGAACAAAGCAGGCTTTAATAAAAGCACAACATGTGATCCAAACACTCAGTGAGCATAATAATACTTTCACAATATAGTCTGTTACCAACCTTCATTCTATAGCAGCATTTCACTGACAATGAAAGTACTTCCTTCGGCTCTAGGGTTCCTCCCCAAATAGGAGCAAATCACTCCAAAGTTTTAAAACTTGTTAGGATTCAGATATGAAACTAGGGGTAAACCATATTTCCATAGATCTGGTCTATGAAGATTAGAAGTTGAAAGAGGTCAATGGGAGAAGAAAGGGGATATATGTAATACTTTCAACAATAAAGATTTTTTAAAAAAAGTTAAATGCAAAAAATTACTGTAAGTAGAATATAATAAAAAAGGAAGTTCAGGAAAATACTACCATTGTGGTACTACAAATTAGTGGTAAATGCATTGTTTCATAAATGATTTTGGAAAAACTGGCTTTCTATTATATATATAAAAAAATCAAACTATATTATATTCAAACATAAGCATGAATAATTTAAAGACCTAAATGAAAAGGTAGAAGTATAAAATAAAAGATGAAATGAGGGATAATTATCTATAATTATGATAGAGGGAAAGACCTTTCAAGCAATGGCAGAAAGGACACACCCTTGGACCAAAAAAAGAGAGATGTAATTATATAAAAATTATGAATAGCAATTATGTAGAGAATCCAACTTCCTTAGTGTAACAAAACAGTCTGATTTGGTTTTTAGCTAAACTGCTTTCAGGTGCACCCCTAATTATGCTTGGATTGAGAAGAAGATAGTTCAATTGTTCTGCATAAAAATTGAAGTTGAGTACTGGAGTCAGAGGTGAATGAGCTAGTGATTAGAAGGAAGGAGGAAATGAGCATGAGGAGAAGAATGAGACAGAGGGATAAAAAGAGAGAAATTTTAAGAATAAACACATATAGTACTCATTTTCAGATTTTTTTCTGCTTGTTGCTAATATGTAACAGCCCCCTGTACTTCTTCCTTGTCCCCTGTTGTGCTTAAATCTTATGTTATAGTACGATTATTGCATGCAATGACTATTTGTGAATACACAAAATTGAGGGACGAAGGTGATGTTTCATATCTGGGTTTATGTGAGTTGGATGGATAAAGAAAACTGCTGCAAGAGTCCAATTAAATGTTCAATAGAAACAGAAAAATATGAGGCAAGAATGACCAAGTGTATCATAAGTACATGATGATAAGAATATTTGGAAGGATTCAGGGTTCTTCACTATATGTGGGATAGGGTTTTAACCAAATATAGATGCATCTTAAAGGTCATCCCCAGCTCCAACTCATATACATGATAGAAATTAGGCCAATCAGATCCTTTCTCCCTGGACTTGAATCTTGAAAGTGAAATAACAATGGTTTCTTGATGAAGCACCCCATTAGACCCTATTCCCTAATTGTCCAGAGTTGTCTCAGCTTTTTAATTTTCCAAGTTTATATTGCAATTAAGAAAGTTTAATTAACACACATGTAAAAGCTGCTTGGTGATTCATTTTATCCCACTTTATTAGCCCCTCTTGAATTTCTTTCCTTTTCTTGTCAATATGTTCCTCCATGACTTAACATTTCATTCTCTTACTTTTCCCTTAATTCTCTTGCACACTTACCCTGCCTTTGAATCTCTCCTTCAAAATCTCCAATCCTAGCTTAATTTAACCTTCTATTTACTGTTACACCTGAATAGTTGAAAATTGAAAGAAATTTCTGTGAATTAGAACCAATATGAGTTGATAGCATTCAGTCTCACCTCTATCATTATCATTGGTCATTCTCCTTGTCTTTAAACTATTACCAATTATATTTTCCTTTTATATTTTCTTTTTCTCCACAATTCAAACTTCCTCTCAAACCTTACTCCCAACACAAGAGTGTACCCATGTCTTTAGCCTTGTACTCTATCTCTATGAATGGTTGACTCTTATCTTTCAGATACCCTAATATACAATACTAAATCAGAATTTCTGGTGCTTATTCCCTAATATGTGTATTTTTAAAATGTTGTCCAGGCAGCACTATTATGGACCCCATGTTAAAAAAGAGCAACTACATTAATGTGAAATAATAATAATAAAAACAAATAGATGCAGCAATCTTGAGACAGAAGAACAAAGTTGGAGGGATCTCAATAACAGATATCAAGCTATACTACAAAGTCACTGTTTTCAAAACTGCCTGGTATTAGCACAAAAACTGACTTATATACCAATGGAACAGTACAGAGAACCTAGAGATTGATCCATGCCATTATGCTCGATAAATATTTGACAAAGAAATCAAGAGCATACAATAGAGTCAAGACAGTTTCTTCAACAAATGGTGTTGGGAAAATTGGATGGATACATGCAAAAAAAAAAAATGAAAATAGACCACCAATTCACACTATACACAAATATAAACTCAAAATGGATAAAGGAGTTACCATAAAAGTAAGACAGGAAAACATACCAATTCTATAAGAAGCTATGGGTAGAAAACAGCAGACAGTTGCCATAGCAGTATCTTTATAAAAACAGCTCATAGGGCAATGATATCTAAGAAGAAAATAAACAAATGGGACTACATCAAAATAAAAGTCTTCTGCACGGTAAAAGAAACCATCAACAAAACAACAAGAAAGCCCACTGCATGGGAGAACATATTTGTCAATGTTATCACCGATATGGGTTTAATTTCTAGCATTTACAGAGAACTCATACAACTTAACAAAAGGAAGATAAACAATCCAGTCAACAAATGGGCAAAGGACCTAAACAGACACTTTTAGAAAGAAGACATACAGAAGGCGGAGAGACATATGAAACATGCTCAAAGTCACTATTCACTTGAGAGATGCAAATCAAAGCAACAATGAGGTACCACCTCATATGTGTCAGAATGGCAATCATCAACAAATCAATAAATGACAAGTGCTGGTGAGGATGTGGAGAAAAAGAACCAAATTGCACTGCTGGTGGGAATGCTGACTGGTGCAGCCACTGTGGAGCACCCTGTGATCCGACATCTAGGAATATATCCCAAGAAACTAGAAACTAGAAACATCAATCAGAAAGAACATATGCATCCATATGATCATAGTAGCCCAATTTACAATAGCCAAGATTTGGAAATAGCCAAAGTGCCCATCAACAGATGAGTAGATTAAGAAACAGTGTACATCTACACAATGGAATACTACACTGCTGTAATAAAGAAAGAATTCTTAAGATTTGCAACAGCATGGATGAAACTGGAGAGCATTATGCTAAGCAAAATAAGCTAGTCAGCCCTAGCTGGTTAGGCTCAGTCGATACAGTGTTGCCCTCCAGACTGAAGGTTCCCAGGTTTGATTCTGATCAAGGGCATATGCCTAGGTTGTGGGCTTGCTCCCCAGTGGGAGAGGGAGAGGCTTACAGGAGGCAGCCAATCAATGATTTTCTCACATCATTGATGTTTCCATCTCTTTCCCAGCCCCTTCTTCTCTGAAATCAATATATACATATAAAAGCCTAAGCGACCTTTATTAATGGAAGACTGGACAACTGGCCTGTAGCTATGATGCACACTGGCCACCAGGGGGAAGATGCTTAATGTAGGAGCTGCCCCCTTGTGGTCACTGTTCTCTCACAGCCAACCTCCTGGGGTCCCTCCACTTCCCCCCTAACCTCCAACCACTGGCTGGTCAGGCTGTGCATGAATCCATTCACCGGGGCCACTAGTAAATATATATATATGTATATGTATATATATCTATCTATCTATCTATCTATCTATATCTATATCTATATCTATATCTATATATCTATATATCTATATATCTATATCTATATATATATATATATATATTTAAATAAGTAAAGTAAATAAGCCAGTCAGAGAAAGATAAATAAAGATAAATATAATATTATCTCACTCATTTGTGGAATATAATGAACAACATAAACTGATAAACTAATATATAACCAGAGTCATAGAAGCATTCAACAGACTGTCTAACCCTGTGGTCAGCAAACATGCGGCTCTTGGGCCCCTTGAGTGTGGCTCTTCTACAAAATACATGGCTTGGACAAGTCTATTTTGAAAAAGTGGCATTAAAAAAAGTTTAGCCAAAACCAATTTGGCTCAGTGGATAGAGCATCGGCATGTGGACTGAAGAGTCCAGGGTTTGATTCCAGTCAGGGGAATGTACCTTGGTTGAGGGCACATCCCCAGTAGTGGGTGTGCAAAAGGCAGCTGATTGATGTCTCTCTCATTGATGTTTCTAACTCTCCATCCCTCTCTCTTCCTCTCTAAAAAAGTCAATAAAATATATATCTTTTTTAAAAAAGAAGTTTAAGTTTCAAAAATGTGGCTCTCAACTCTCAAGAGAAATTTCAATTGTTGTACTGTTGATATTTGGCTCCGTTGACTAATGAGTTTGCCGATCACTGGTCTAACCTATGAGGGAAGGTGGAGGTGTGAGGGGGTAAGGACTTCTATGCATGCAGATAAGCATAACCAATGGACACAGAAGGGGGGAGGTGAGGGCATGTACTGGGGGTAGAGGCAGCCAGGGAGAGGTCATTGAGGGGGAAAGGAATATATATATATATATATATATATATATATATATATATATATATATATATATATATTTTTTTTTTAAGTTTTTACAGAGAGGGTTAGAGAGTTAGAAACATCGATGAGAGAGAATCATCAATCAGCTGCCTTGTGCACACCCCCTACTGGGGATGTGCCCATAACCAAGGTACATGGCCTTGACTGGAATCTAACCTGGGACCTTTCAGTCCTCAGGCCAATGCTCTATCCACTGAGCCAAACCAGTTTCGACGAGAATCTTGTATAATACCTTAAAGTTAAACAATAAAGAATTTAAATTAAAAATAATAATATATAAATAAAACAGTGACTGTCTCCAAAAAAACAAAACAAAAAAGAACAAACTTTAGATGTTCTAAACATAAAGATCAAGTTGTTTAAATATTACGGAAGATTTTACAAGGAAACAAAAAATTAAATAATTTTTATTTTAATAGCTCAAACAATTGTATTTACAGTTGCATGTGTCTTTTTCCATAACAATTGGAATTATCTGAGAAACAGGGACCATATGTTATATTTTGGTATCAATAATTCACTTGGAGGCAAGGGAGGGTGGCATGAACTTTGGATTCAGACACATTGAACACACCCTATTCTAGTTGTCTTTTAGAATGTTACTTAACCTTCCTGAGTTTGTTTTCTCCTTTATAGAATGAGCCTGTAATAGCACCTCTCTCATTGAGCTGTTGTAAAAATTAAATGAGATAATGTATGCAAAGAATTTAGTAAAGTCCCTGGTATATTGTAATTACTCAGAAAAGTAGCTACTTTTGTCATGCTCATAGTAATCATACTATGCACTTGAAGTCTTCATGTTTCTTGTATTTGTACTTCGACAAAATATACTACTATTTGTTTAGCACTTTACTAGGTATTTTAATTTATATTAAAAATAATCCTTATAAAACAACACAAGTTAAGGATAATTACAGTATATATTATAGGTTAGAAAAATTAGCCACCGATGGGTAATTCAGGTTACATATTGTAGAAAGCCTGGATATGAGATAATATTATAGGTCTGGGGCCTTCATAGATTGGGAGGGAACAGTGCAAAACAATGAGGATTGAAAAGTAATCTACTTGAAACTACAAATTATATTGTGGTTTACAGCTATGGTTATTGTTGATGTATATGTACATAATCATCTTGTTTCTGAGTTGCCTCCAGAATCATAGACTGGGAAAATAACGCATTTGGTTATCAAATTAATCTAAACACCTAGGTTTATTTCTAAGCTGCATAAATATTTCTGGGACTTTCTTATAACAACAACTATCTAATGACACACTAATAGCACATCTATTAATAGAATCAATATCATGATATATGTAGAAGATTGATAAATGAGCATCTTGTCTATATCTTTCTGTTTGATTTCACACGTTAGCTGATGTTATGTCTTTCACAAAAGTCACACTCTGAGTTCATTTTATCAGTATGAGGTTTTGTTTTTGTGTTTGTTTGTTTGTTTTATTTTAAATAGCAGGTGTTTGTTTCTTCCTACCCTAGTGAAGTACAATTACTATTGAAGAGCTGCTGGACATTGTGCTCCTACAGGCTTTATATTCTCTTCCTCTCCCTTGGATTTCTTCCAAAGTCATTTTTGTTTAATATGCCTGCTGCTGCTCTATAAGTGACATCTGTTCAAATTTACACTCTTTATCATGGCTGACATGTTGTTTGCGTGTCTGTTTACCTCAAGCATAGTCCCAACTGCATCTTGCCAATAATTTGTGATTTCTTCCTTCAGTCTATTAGAGGTTGATAGTCATTGTGTTTGTTTATGCAATCAAACTTATACTCCTTATTTTTGTCCCTTGCACTACCTGTAATTATGCTTTGAAGGAAGCTGGAACTTATATGACAGGGAAATATAAATTAGTAAGTTCAGTGGGAACCAAAATAATTTTATTGCTTGCTCACCTTCGGGTACACCAAAATATGCTCCAGTAATTAGGCAAATTGAGCTGCATGAAACCCAGAAAATGTATATCAAGAAACTTTATTTTTTTATTTTTATTGATTTTCCACAGAGAGGAAGGGAGAGAGCTAGAAAGCTAGAAACGTCGATGAGAGAGAAACATCGACCAGCTGCCTCTTGCACACTCCCTACTGGGGATGTGCCCGCAACCAACGTACATGCCCGTGACCCGAACCGAACCTGGGACCTTTCAGTCCACAGACCAATGCTCTACCACTGAGCCAAACCGGTTTTGGCTAAATCAAGAAACTTTAGTGTGTGGGCAGAGAAATATATAGAAAGAATGCTCAATGCCTATTCTTTTTTTTTTTTAAGGACTCCTGGAAAAGGTTGAGAATGAGCAGAATAAAAATGTATTCCCATAGTAAATATGTGAAACTGCAATTTTAGCCACCAAATTCACTGCAGTTGGATCACAGCCAATTAATTGTAAGGAAATCCTTTAAAACTGAATCTAAAAAAAGGTGATAAAATAGTATAAATCATTATTCCCTATATATTACAGTAGTAAAAAGAGATTAATATAAAAAACAGCAGCAGAAAGGCAAATTATTTGAATTCTGCAATGTGAATTAATTTTGAGTACTGATTTTAGGAATATCAGTGAATACATTATGGATTTGTAAGATCACATGTAAGACCCATTAACAGCAATTAGAGCAGAGATACACATTTAAAAGTACAATAGATATTAAGAGCAAATGCAAATAGCAGGAACAGTACATCTGAGAATGAGTATCAGTCAGGCAGAGCAGTGAAGAATAGTATGGATGAAAAACTAACATGGTCAAAAATACTGGTGTTATTTCTAAATAAATAAATAAATAAATAAATAAAATTAAAGACTATTGAGTACCTTTTAGAATGAATTTTTAATGTCTAGAAAACATTCTGAGATTTTATTGACTTCATTAACATCTCTCAGGGAAATGTACCAACCAAAGAAAGATGCGTGAGCAATTTTTATTTACAGTAAAATAGTTCCAATTGCCTACACAGGAAACATGTATATCCTCTATCCATTCTCTTCCCAGGTTCCAGATGTAGATATCTATTTCATTTGTTGTCTATGTAAAACATAAGAAGGGTTGCCTTTCTGAACTATGTCATGATTGTAACTGCATCAGAACCTTTGTTTCTTTGATTATAGGAATTACAAGAATAAGAGAAGAAAAATGAATCTGCCTTTCAGTTTCTCAAAGCTGTATTAATTACTTTTTCCTTTCTATGCCTTTCCCATGCTATATAGTCTCTCTAATTTATTTTCCCATTTAGGCCCTTGAGGCTAGGTACTGTGAATATGACAACACTTTTTGGCAATGGCAGTGTACAATCATGACACTTGGAATAATTTCACTGGTGCTAGGAACATTTTTCTGCATTTTTTTCAGATACCACATTAGTCAAATATTTCTTTATTGAAGAATCTTGGCAAATAAGGAGTTTCAAAACCTGGTCCTCTTCAATTACTTGAGAAATATGAAGATTAGTAGCAGAGAGGTATAAATTACAACATCTTGAAGACAGGTAGGCTAATGCAAAAAGAGACCATATTTCAGCAGTGTAATGTTCAACTCAAGTACAGGTTAAAAGGAAATTAATGCCAAGGTGGATACTTGTTTACAAACAAAAACATAAAAATGGATCTGGTTTATTTCCATAAATTATCAGCAAATGTCTTCATTTTTATATGCTGAAAACATGTATTTCATAACACCTGCTATAGTAAGTCAGGGGTATAGTACTTCCAGGGGTAGGGGGTAGATATTACACTCAAAATGGGTGGTGAAGGCATTTTTAATGCTATTTTAAAATTAAATTTACTGGGATGACATTGGTTAATAAAATTATACAGGTTTCAAATATACAATTCTAAAATGCATAATGTGTATATTATATTGTGTGTTTACCATTCAAAGTCAAATCTCCTTCTGTCACCATATATTTGACCCCCTTTACCTTTATTACCCCCTCAGCCCCTTTTCCTCTGATAACCACCGTACTGTTGTCTGAGTCTGTGAGCTTTTTTGTTTGTTTGTTTTCTTGTTTGTTCATTTGTTGTTTTGATTTTTATATTCCATATATGAGTGAAATAATATGGTTCTTACTTTTTCTGTCTAACTTATACCTTCTTCTGGGTATCTACCCTTCAAATTTAAAAACATTTATTCACAAAGATAAATGCATCGTATGTGAGGGTTTTTTAATCCTCACACAAGGATATCTTTTAATTGATTTTTAGAGAGAGAAGAAGGGAGAGGGAGACACACACACATACACACGTGTGTGAGAGAAACATCAATCAATTGCCTTCTGTATGTACCCCGATAGGGGGAGGGAGATCAGTCCAGCAACCTGGCTATGTGCCCTGACTGAGAATAGAACCCACCACCTTTTGGTATAAGAGTCAACATTACAACCAACTAAACCACTGGGTCAGAGCTGCATCCCTATGTTCATTGTGCAGCTCTGGCCCAGTGGCTAAGACATGGAAACAGCCAAAGTGTCCTTTGATAAATGATTGGATAAAGAAGATATGGAACATACATAGAATGGAATAATACTCAGCCATAAGAAAAGATGAAATACTGCCATTTGCAACAACATAAATGAATCTTGAAAATATCATGTTAAGCAAAATAAGTCAGATAGAAAAAGCCAAGAGCCTTGCAATTTAATGCTATTTTGAACTAGAAAATTCCTTTATTACTAAGAATTCAGCAAGTAAAACCCTTGATAAACACCTGAGATTCTTCTTCTTATAGATGATTAATTTACATGTAGAAAACTATACTAGTATTGTCCTCATACCATATGTAAGAGGCTTTAGGTGAGTACCCAAATGTTAGCATAGTGAAAGACATTCCCAAATTTTAAATCCTTATTAAATAGGTACATAGTGTTAAAAAGAAGTGTACCATCTCAGAAAATAATCTCCTTATTAAGTGTTTGGTTTTTTTTTATTATTATTATTCTTTATTGTTGAAAGTATTACATATGTCCCCCTTCCCCCCCATTGTCCTCTCCTAACCTGCCCATGCCCCCCAGCCCTGGCTTTCAACCCGCGCATTGTCTGTGCCCACTGGTTATGCTTATATGGATACAATTTCTTTGGTTGATCTCTTATCTCCTCCTGCTCCCCGAGGTTAAGTGGTCTGTTCCATGATTCTGTGTCTCTGGATCTATTTTTTTTTTTTTATCAGTTTATGTTGTTCATTACATTCCACAAACGAGCTCATGTGATACTTATCCTTCTGTGACTGGCTTATTTTGCTTAGAATAATGTTCTCCAGGTCCATCCATGCTGCTGCAAATGGTAAGAATTCCTTCTTTTTTACCACAGTATAGTATTTCATTGTGTAGATGTACCACTGTTTTTTTTTTTGTTTTTTTTTGTTTTTTTTTTTAATCCACTCATCTACTGATGGGCATTTAGGCTGTTTCCAAATCTTGGCTATTGTTAATTGTGCTGGTATGAACATAGGGATGCATATGTTCTTTCTGATTGGTATTTTTGATTTTTAGGGATATTTTCCTAGGAGTGGGATTACTAGGTGAAATGGAAGTTCCATTTTTAATTTTTTTAGAAAACTCAATACTGTTTTCCACAGAAGCTGCACCAGTCTGCATTCCCACCAGCAGTGCAAGAGAGTTCCCTTTTCTCCACTTCCTTGCCAGCACTTGTTTGTTGATTTGTTTCTGTCAAGTGTGAGATGATACCTCATTCTTATTTTGAATTGCATCTCTTTAGTGATTAGTGACTTTGATCATTTTTTCCATATGTCTCTTGGGCTTCTGTATGTCCACTTTCGACAAGTATCTATTTAAGTCTTTTGCCCATTTTTTCCGTTGGATTGTTTATCTTCCTTCTGTTAAGTTGTATGAGTTACCTGTAAATGCTAGAAATTAAACATTGGTAACATTGGCAAATATATTCTCCCATGCAGTGGGCTTTCTTGTTGTTTTGTTGATGGTTTCTTTTACTATACAGCTTTTTTATTTTGAGGTAGTCCCATTTGTTTATTTTCTCTTTCATTTCCATTGTCCTAGGACAGCGGTCGGCAAACCACAGCTCGCGAGCCACATGCGGCTCTTTGGCCCCTTGAGTGTGGCTCAGCATTAGAACCACTTCTTCAAAATAGACTTGCCCAGGCCGAAAACCGACTTTTGTGCATGGGCAACAAAGTTTCCATCACATTGTACGTGCACGCCCACAAGTGATATTTTGTGGAAGAGCCACAATCAAGGGGCCAAAGAGCTACATGTGGCTCATGAGACTAGGTTTACCAACCACTATCCTAGGAGATGCTTCAGTTAACTTTTTGCAAGGAGCTATATCTGATATTTTTCTGCCTGTGGATTCTTCTAAGATTTATGGTTTCCTTTCTTACATTTAAGTCCTTTATCTATTTTTAGTTTATTTTTGGTATGATGTAGTAAGTTGGTGGTCAAATTTTATTTTTTTGCACATATCTATCCAATTTTCTCAGCACCATTTATTGAAGAAACTGTCTTGACTCCATTGTATGCTCTTGCCTCCTTTGTCAAATACCAATTGAGCATAATGGTTTGGGTCAATGTCTGGGTTCTTTGTTCTACTATTGGTCTATGTGTCTGTTTTTGCACCAGTATCATGCTGTTTGAAAACAATGGTTTTGTAATATAACTTTATGAATAGTATTGTGATCCCTCCAACTTTATTCTTTTTTCCCCAGATTGCTGCAATTATTTAGTGTCTTTTTGTTTGTTCTTTTTACTTTGTTTTTGTTTTTGTTGTTGTTGTTGTTTTTAGAGAGCATAATTACAGCATACAATGTCAACCTCAAAGATTAAAGGTGTTTTTGAAATATCCTGTTCTTTTCAATAAACTATGGATTTTCATTCAAATATTCTAAACATTCTTGAAACTATTTTCTTTTTACTTTTTTAAAATATATTTTTATTGATTTCAGAAAGGAATGGAGACAGAAGAAAGAGGGGGGGGAGAGAGAGAGAGAGAGAAAGAGAGAGAGAGAGAGAGGGGGAGATGATGGGAGAGAATAATAGATCAGCTGCATTGAACTGTGACTGCATGGTTCATATGTCAATGCTCATCCACTGAGACATGCCCTCCGGGCGACTTTTTTACATTTATTTTCAGAGCAATGATTTAATAGAAAACTAGTCCTAATAAACAAACTGTTATAATAATTATACCAAACTTTCTGAATCACTTTGATGATTTTTATGGTAAATTGAAAAATTGTGCATACAATGCATGCCAAATTGAATTTTTATGTAGGTATTATTTTAAACATTAAAATAAAATTGCTGCTCTGCTTGAGGGCATAGTTTATTCCTTTTTAGGGCATATGCCAGGGTTGGGGGTTTGCTCCCCAGTGTGGGGCCTGCAGGAGGCAGTCGATCAATGATTTTCACTCATGACTGATGTTTCTCTTTCCCTCTCTCTTTCTCTCTGAGGTCAATGAAAAAATATTTTTTTAAAAATAAAATAAAATTGCTGTGTGTTGTTTGGTTAAATCAATTACAAAGACGACTTCATAAGTCTGTAGGAATATTAGATTAATTTAGATTTATCTAGATTCTAGAACACTTTATTTGTCCATGGTATTAGATTAGATTTTGGTTTACTCTTAAGCTGATATGATATGTGGCTTTAGTCATGAAGAAAATATTTGCTAATGTATTTATAACGATTTCTTTGGTACAGGCTATTGTGCAGCTAAAATTACCTTTTGTTGTAAAAAATGTAATCTCTTTTATTTTCTTCAAGAGCAATAATTATTGATATTCATGTATCATGTTGCTTGTTCAAGCATTACTCCTTTCCTCACTTGAAACAATAAGACGTGTTTTGCATATTGCCAACAATGATATTTGAAAGCAAAATCATTCTACTGTATCTTCTCATAAAAGAGTGGCAAACGTCATTGAACGAACTTGACGTGTTATTTTTTTGAGAATTTTCTCTCACTCTAGAATAATGTATGCTCCTGGAGTAACTATTTGTAAATGCAACCCCTTTCCAAATATATTGACATTAGAGGCCCCATGCACAAAATATGTGCACTGGGGGAGGGGGTCCCTCAGCTCAGCCTGTGCCCTCTTGCAGTCCAGGACCATCAGGGGATGTAGCTGTGTGCCAAGCAGCAGGCGGCCAGGGAGGAGCCTGAATCAGGACTGGGTAAAGTTCCCTCTCATCCTGGCCCACTGAGCCTGATGCCACAGAGTGGGGAAAGGCTCCCAACTTGGCAGTTGTGCTAGCCAGCTGTGAGCCCAGCTTCTGGCTGAGCAGTATTCCCCCTATGCAAGCACACTAACCACCAGCGGGCAGCTCCTGCACTGAGTGTCATCCCTCTGGTGGTCAGTGTGCATCACAGTGACCAGTCATTCGAATTGTTCCACCATAATGGTCACTTAGGCTTTTATTATGTAGGCTAGAAGCCCAGGGCACAAATTCTTGCACCAGTGGGATCCCTTGGCCTGGCCTGCGGAATCAGGTCAAAACTGGCTCTCTGACATCCCCTGAGGGGTGCTGGATTTCTAGAGGGTGCAGGCAAGGCTGAGTTACCCCACTGGTACATGATTGGGCCTGGGAAGAAACGTGGGAGGTTAGCTACCTGGGGAGGGACCACGAGAGGGCTACAGAACATGTATGGCCCGATTTGCTCAGTCCCAATTGGCCAAAGCCCAGCACCATGCTAACCTACCAGTTGGAGCATAGTGACTGGTCCACCGGTCAACAGTCTGCCCCCTGGTGGTCAGTGCACATCATAGCAAGTGATTGAGCAGCCTTAGCATATCATTACCATATTAGGCTTTAATTAGTTGAATGGACCACCAGACAACTGTACTCTTAGCATATTAGGCTTTTATTACATGGGATTATGGTAAGTATGGTTCATTAAGATATAATATTGAGTATACTATATACATGTATAGATTTTAATATTTGAAAAATAAATAATATAGACATGGAAATATTTGCCTGAAATAAAAATATTTGAATTTATGTTTATGGAATTTGACAAAACCCTTGTCAATTAAAGAATAAGTGTAATTATACTCCTCATATTCTTTAAAAATATGTAATGGCTATTGCTCTTTTAATACATGAATGTTAGGAGGATTGGGAACTTAATGTTACTTGTTTAGTAGTATATTTGAATTTAGAATGTCCACTAATTTCTCATTTTTTTCAGCATTGCTTCTTGCTACCATTATGCACATAGGAAAAGCCATAATTTGTGCTATCTATGGTCTTTGTAAGAATGGCTACACTACATTTGAGCATTATCTAAGAATTAATGGGGATTTGATAAAGCTTCCAAATGAGAATGCTTTCTAATAGGTTTGTCACTTATTTTTTTTTAATATTTAAATTAATCTATCTTCCACTGTATTGTTCAACTTTGATCAGAATGTGGTACTTAAACTCTCAATACTTATATAACAACTGTATAGCCCCAATTTGTGGGAAATACAAATTCCCTAATGTTTCCTAATGGTCCAAAAGACCTGGCACTCAGTGGACTCTGGGATCTTTATTTTTTAAAATATATTTTTATTGATTTAAGAGAGGGAAGGAGAGGGAGAGAGAAAGAGAAGCATCAATGATGAGAGAAAATCATTGATTGGCTGCCTCCTGCATGCCCCTTTTGGGGATTGAGCTGCAACCCAGGAATATACCCTTGACCGGAATTAAACCACAAGACCCTTCAGACTGCAGTCTGATGATGCTCTATCCACTGAGCACACAGGCTAGGGCTGGAACTTTTATTTTGTGTCCCTTCATTTGACACAGATGTGACACATTGTAAATTTATACTACCCTGTGTTTATTTTTTTTAATTAATTATTTATAGTAAAGTACACAAATACCATCCACAAAATGTAAGCATGATAACATAGCACACTTGTCAGACATCACGGTTAAATTATTTAAAAATCTTAACAGAAGTTAAAAATGTGATATATATTAAGCTATAATCTTATTTTACATATATTAAGATCATTACCATTTAATTTGCTTTTGTATGACACTCTTTCTACTTTGAGTTTGGTGGTCATGATATAATTACATAATTCTCTGACATAGTTAAGTTCAGATTAGTTTTAAATATTTTTATTTTCTGAAGAAAAAAATCCAGACATATAGGTATAGGTGATATGAGAAGCACATTAGAGAAAAACAAAGAGAAAGAGGAGAAGTTAGGGCATCACTAAAGAAAATACATTTTAGTACAATTTGGCTTAGGCCGGTTTTTAACAGACCTTTAGAATTATTTGTAAAAGTTACTTAGCTGTTTCGGTTTATTTTTATTTTTAATACATTTTTTAAAATGTAAAACAGTTTCAGTTTTGCAGAATTAGCATGAATTGTATGGAGAGTTTCATATATTTCAAACTAAGTTTCCTTTATTATTAATATTTTACATTATATTTCTCACAATTAATTACCAATATTGATACATTATCATTAAAATTCATATTTCAATCAGGTTTTCTTCCTTTTCCTTTACTGACCTTTTTATGTTTCAGGATTCCACTCAGGATATATTACCACATTTAGTAGTTATGTCTCCTGAGGCTCCTATAATCTGGACAATTTCTCAGCCTTTCCATGTTTGTTTGTTTTTTAAAAGTATATTTGTGTTAATATCAGAGAGGAAGGAAGGAGAGGAAGATAGAAACATCAATGATGACAGAGAATCATTGATTGGCTGTCTTCTTCATGGCCTCTACTGTAGATCAAGCCCACTATCCGGGCATGAGCCCTTTTCCAGAATCAAACCTGAGACTCTTCAGTCCACAGGCTGATACTCTTAACAATTGGGCAAAATTGGCGAGGGCACCTTTTCATGTTTTTGTGACCTTAACAGTTCTGAAGGTCAGGTACTTTTAAAAATATCCCACAATTTGCATTTATCTGTTGCTTTTTCCACAAATAGACTGGGGTTTTGGATTTTGGGGAAGAAGACCACTCATCACATTATATGGAAGGACATACTATCGATCTGACTTACTACTGTTGATACTGATCTTGATCATCTGGCTGAGATAGTTTTTATCAGGCTTTTTCACTGTAAATTAACTCTATTTTTTTCTCCCTTTCCACTTTGTAATCTTTACAAGAAAGTCATTTAGCTCAGCAAACAATTAAGGATGGAAAAGATATATCTCACCTCCTTAAATGTAAACTACATAAATTATTTGATATTCTTCTATGTGAACAATTTGACATTTCTACTACAGTCATGTATTTATTCAATTCTTTATTAATATCACTGTCTATCTTTTATATATCGAATTAAAATTCAATAATCTTTATTTATTTTGTTAATCAGGTTATTTCAGCTTTAAACATTGGGAGTTTTTTCAGTTGACTTCTGTTTCCCTTTGTCACACTCCTATTGTTTTTGCTTTTTACAATATTTAGGATTTTAAAAAAAACTTTCTGGCACTAAAAAATGTTCCAGGTTAATCAAATATGTTTTATGCCCCAGTCCTAAAATCAGCCATTTTTCTAAGAAATCCTGGGTAATAGTATTGGGGGGGAAATCTGGGTGCTAGGTATGCTTGTTGCTACCTGGCCATAATTACTTCTAAGCCCTCTTAACTAACAAAGCAAGGAAAATGTTTGTGTGTATACTAGCCTGTGTGTGTATGTATTTAAGTAATCTGTGTCCCTATTAAATTAAATATTTGTTCATACCAATGTTTTCCACTCAAATTCACTACCATGAGAATCATACCACTCTCTTACCATTAACTATTTACTTAATTGTTCAATTACAGTATACTTGTACAGTGGTTTTAGAATTGTTAACTTGTGCCATGTGGGGAACAATTTTTTCAACTAGAGTACAGTGGTTATATACATTTTACCACTGATATAGTTTTGCCTTTTCCAAAATGTCATATCATAGGAATCATACATTATGAAGCTTTCTAAGAATGGCTTTTTTACTTAGCAGGGTATGCTTGATTTATCCATGTATTTTTCATAGCTTGGTAGCTCATTTATTTTTATCATTGAATAATATTCAGATCTATAGATGTACATAGTTATTTTTATTTGTTTACCTATTGAAGGACATCTGTGTTGTTACCAATTTGGGGCTATTATGAATAAAGCTTCTATTAATATTTGCATGCAAGTTTTTTTGAAGACAAGTTTTTTTAAATCAGTTGGGTAAATACCCAGGAGTGTGATTCTTAAAACATATGTTAAGACTATATTAGTCATCTAAAAGTCAAATTGTTTTCCAAGGTGGTTGTACGATTTTACATTATCAACAGCAATAAATGAGACTTTTGCTGTTGTTCCATATTCTTGTCAGCAATTTATAGTCAGTGGTTTAAATTTTAGCCATTTTATCATGTATGTATAAATATCTCATTATTTTAATTTCTTAATGAAAAATGAATCTGAGCATATTTTCCAATACTTACTTGCCATCTGTAATATTCTTTGGTAAAGAGTTCAGATGTTTTGCCCATTTAAAAAAAATGGGTATTTGTTTTCTTATTGTTGAGTTTTAAGGGTTCTTGTAAAGTGCCATGAGGATATACTTAAAGGACAACTAACTGTGCATAGATTACTCAAGAAAAAGTATTCCCAAAGCATCAGGTAAATGGGAACAGCAAGGGATATGAAATACTATTTAGAGTGTGTGTACTAGTATGTGTGTGTATGCACACACCTTGAATAGAAGTTTAATATGGTTAGGAAGTTGAAATGTAGGGATGTTCAGGATATTTGATGGTCATTATCTGTAAATGTGTTTGAACACATTCTATTTTTTATGCTAAAATAAGAAATTTATACTTTATCTTATAAGTTATAAAGAGCTATACAAAGATTTTATGTCAGAATTGACTTGCAAGCTCTGACTTGTTCACCCTGGCTATTGAATGAAATTAACCAATCCATATTTTTGAAAGAATTCTCTGCCAATTGCAGTAATAACTTGAAAAGAAATATAGAAAGTCATGAATATCAGTGAGAAGGATTTATAATAATCAATGTGGAAAATAAAGGCAACACCTGCACAATGTCATTGAAAAAAAAATAGAGTAGTAGTTTGACAGGACTTGTTAACTGAGTAGATGCAGGGAAAAGGAATTTTAGAGTCAAAAAGGATTTTAGTTTGCTAGTTTGGATAAATGTGCAGAGTATGAGGTAGAGAGGAATGGGAAATAGATTAACGAAAGACTGGGCCTATTGATAAAAGAAAACACAATTGCATAATGAATGTCTCAACACAGTGCAAGAACTTGTCATCTCAGATCCTCGTGACTTCAAATGCTTTCAGCACTAGAAATTGTGGAATTTGGAAGTCCCAATAAATATATAAATCTTGAGAGTTATAAAAGCAACAAATCATTGAAAATCTGCATCACTATCAGCAATTAGAAAGATGATCATTTCATCTTTGGTCATTGGACCCCTCAACCTATTCCTATTTTAAAACTTTATAATAGAACAAAAAATTAGCACAGCAGTACTTTTGCTGTTGAGAAAGATTTTGAGGGTACTTTTTGAAAATGTATTGCTGAATCTAATTGCCACTCGGGTCTTAATATGTTTTTTCCCCACAATACAGTTTACAGAACAAATGTCTTTACCCCCCACCCCAAGTAAGCAAATCATTACACGGCAAGTGGCATTTCAATTACAAAGCACAATAAAAAACAGTATCAACTATCTGGAGAGGAAATTGAGCCTCAGGACTATTATGTTGTCACATACTTCCAGTTTAGTGCTTTTTTAGTGACCACTCAATGAACGTAAACTACTTTCAGGAAAATACTAGCATTGACTTTATGTATTCTACTGTTTCACTTCTTTGTGGAGTTTAGCCTTTTGAGATTAAAGGTAGTCCCTTTCATCTTTTTTGTCATATCTTCCTAAGTAGGGAAGAAATTGGAAGAGACAACTTTAATAACTTTACATACAGTAAGGAAACTAGGCATAGGCAGAATATAAAAAAGTAATCTAAAATTCAGCACTTTAAGTTCCAAGAGCTTGAAAATGACAAAGGTGTTATAGCTTAATAACATCTTTTTGGAATCACATTTTACACTTCAAAAAAAAAAAAAGGAGGAGGAAACGCAACTTATGATTTGTGTTATGGTATATTGCCCTTCTGAGGATAATCTGCTGCTTGTTCATTATTACATGCAGCTTGCTCAGAAACAAGTTCAGGTTTAAATTAGCATTTGCAGATTATTGCAATTCTAATTTATAGTAAAAGATTAGTAATTAAAACCAGTTTTGTCTGGTACTAAAGTGTTTTGTGAACCTTCTTGGATGTTCAAACCTACATATTTAAAAAGGTTAAAAAAATAAAAGAGAATTGTCCAGCTGGCATGGCTCAGTTGTTGAGCATTGACCTATGAACCAGGGCACGTGCCTGGGTTGCAGGCTCCATCCCCAGTAAGGGGCAGTTGATCAATGACTCTCTTTCATCATGGATTTTTTTTTTCTCTCTCTCTCCTCTCTCAAATATATTTTTTAAAGAAAAAATTATTTTTCTTCACCATAAAAAAAATCCTATGTAATAAAGATGGGATATGCAAATTGACCATCATTCCAACACACAAGATGGCCACCCCCATGTGGTCAAAGATGGCCACCCCCATGTGGACACAAGATGGCCACCACAAGAAGGCTGGCAGAGGAGGGCAGTTTGTGTGCAATCAGGCCAGTAGGAGAGGGCAGTTAGGGGCAATCAAGCCAACAGAGGAGGGCAGTTGGGGTGACCAGGCCTGCAGGGGAGGCCAGTCAGGGGCAATCAGGCTGGCAGGGGAGCAGTGAGGCATCAATCCTGCTGGCAGGGAAGTGGTTAGGGCACATGTGTCAAACACAAGGCCCGCGGGCCAAATCCGTCCCGCCAGGCCTTGCAATGTGGCCCGCACCGCACTGTCATCAATGCACTCCGCTGCGTTTCCATCACAATGACAGTTTATGACTGTTCAGTAAACCATTCGGCCGGCGATTTAGGCTGGATTTTAGATTTTGGCCCCTTCTCTGATTGAGTTCGACACCCCTAGGTTAGGGGGTGATCAGGCTGGCAGGCTATCAGGGAGGCAGACGGGCAAGCAGTTGGGAGCCAGCATTCCTGGGTTGTGAGAGCGGTCCCAGATTAGAGAGAGTGCAGGTTGGCCTGAGGGACACACACACACACACTCATGCATGAATTTTGTGCACCAGGCCTCTAGTTTATTATAAGCAACTTGAGAAGAAGTGTAATGTTCTAAATTTTATATTTGTTTTTCTTGTGTTTTGCTGATAAAAATTATTTGACAATAGGTGGTAGAATCCAGATTAAAATGTTTCGAACCAAATATTTGTATTTTTTTTTATTTTTGTAAACACAGTAAACACTTTATGTGAATTTTGAAAAGAAAAGTAATTACAACAACCTCAGTTCCTCCTCTCTGATCCTATCATAGTTTAAATTTGTCCTTCCAATATTATCATTAGATTGAATAGAGGCAGGAGGGAGAGAAGTAAGGAAAAATAAATATAAACTATTAGAATAATTATGAAACATGGGATTAAAGCTGTATAACCACTGCATTAAAATTACTCCTACTTCATTTATAGGTTAAACCCATACTTTTAATAAGGAGTCTAATTGAGTGGTGTTTGTATATTTCAGGGCTACAATGCAATACTATTCAAAACCTTAGGGACAAGGTAAAAAGCTTCCTTATAGAGGCAAACTGCAAAATCAGCACCTAATGGATTGGAAAAGAGATAAGCAAAGTCACCTAAAGGAGAAAGAAATTGGCTGTCAGGCCTTTAAGACTAGATTTTGTAATGTTCTAAATATAAATTAACAGAGTAAGAATTTGGTTTTTTTCTTCTCCTATTCTTATGTTCAGCTTAGGTAATATGAAATGGTCATTCATTGGGCATTGACAATAACTGATCTCTTCTAATTAAGGACACATTTAGCACCACCTTTCCTTAAATTAAACAGATTTGTCTTTTTGTCTCAATAGGGATATTGCTCTTAAAAATAATCTCTTTTTACATAGGCCATATTTCAACTGAAGAATGGTAAAGAGCCTTAAATACAGTTGGCTTGTTATCTTCAGGTAAGAATCAAGTTTTAAGAGTAAAAAATACAAAAAACACAGGTAATAATAACAGTTATTGATATTCCTTTTAATGTATTTGATCCTCATATTGATCTTATGAGATCTGTTACCAGATCCATTTCACAAAGTGAAAATAGAATAAGAAGATAGAGGTTAAGTAACTTTCTCAATGTAACACAGCTATTGAGTGAAAGAAACAGAATTTGAAATGAGGCATTATAAAGACTATACTCTTGTCATTGCTACTTTATCTCCCTTGCCTATTAACTTGTACATAGTAAGTGCTCACAAAATATATATTGATAAATAAATCTAATACAATGTTTTATTTATGTGAAATAAATTATTGTTTTCAAAGTGACTTTCTATCATTTTTTTTCAGGAATCTGTGTTAAGCAAGGGAGGTACATTTATTTTGCATTTAATAGATGATAAATCTGAGAATCTGGTTGATGGATTACAAAAAGAAGTAAAGTTTAGTTACTTCCTTGAAGAGCTGAGGATAAAATGAAGGGAAAGATGTCTAAATAAATGATTACTAGAAAATTTGGTAAGAGTTTGATGAGAAGCATAAAGAGCTATATAGCAGTAATACTACTAATAAAATTTTAATGACAGGAGATATGTTTGTTTTCTTTCATGGTTTTCTTTTCTTTTTCTTTTTTTTACTATATTTTATTGATTTTTTACAGAGAGAAAGAGAGAGGGATAGATAGCTAGAAATCGATGAAGAGAAACATCGACCAGCTGCCTCTTGCACACCCCCCACTGGAGATGTGCCCACAACCAATGTACATGCCCTTGACCAGAATCGAAGTCCGCAGACCGACGCTCTATCCACTGAGTCAAAACAGTTTTGGCGATGCTTTTCTTATTGCCTATCCTTAAGGTATCTTCAAAAAGAGGTTTGTGGGATTCTTAATATTGAACCAAAGTTGTTGGAAGGATGGATAAGCAATCAACTGAGAAATGCACATCAGGAGTAAGATGCAAAAGTAGGACTTACATATCTTAGCTTAGGTTGTAGAGGATTGAATTTGAGGTTCTCTGGAATACACAGATGGAAGGTTTAGTAGGTATTTTGAAATATAGATTTATAGTACATTTATAATTCATCAGTCCAATAGTGCTGGGAGTGAATCAAGTCGTTGTAAAAGAATAAGAGGGTAGAATCTTGGAGATCTAGATAACTTTAGGGAGAAGGAGTTTAGCTCAGAATCCATGACTGAGATAAGGACAAAGAAATGGCAAATAAATCATATGGGTGTATTGTTATCAAAACCGTGAAATAAAAATAGTCCAAGGGAGAAGTCAACAATGCCTGGTGAAGAGATCTGAAGCTGTGAACCCGGATGCATCAATTAAATATCATTATCTCCCTCATTTTAGTGATAACTTTCAGGAAAATAGGAAGGCAGAAATTACATTTTAAGAGCTTGAAGTGTCCAGATATATGAAGGTCTAGTAGTCTTGTGGTAGGCAGTTAGACAGACTTGAGCAGAGCAAGGACAATGGGCCAGATTCAGAAGGTCATCAGGGTGGAAAAGCCCCAGGTATAGGGTAGGACCTTGCCTCAAAGTGACCTTTCCTCCCCTAGCATTTTGCTGGTCAAGAGATTTGGACCCCCTGACCTTTACTCTCTAGAGATAACATCTATGCCTCAGTTGTATTTCAGCTCCAGGCTCAGATAAGCAGCAAAATCAATCACAGTTTATCTTAGGACCAGCTTCATTGATTAACAACACCCTTCCCTAGTGCCAGACAATCAGTCAGTGGATATCACAACCCTGAAAGAACACACCTGGAAAACCACTGAATATTCCATTGAAATCTTTCCCAGGGACTTCACCTAAAATCTCCACCTTCAAGAGCCTTAGGATGCAGAACCCAGTGAGCTCTCCCCCCTGGGAGCAAGGACAGTGCCTTTTTCCTTCCCATCCCTCTAACCGCCCCCACTTCCAAGCATTACCATTACTTCCCTCACTTTCAAGCTCCTAGGGCCCTTTATTTACCTCTATAACTTGTTTCCTAAGCCCATTTCTTTTACAAATTACTTCTTTTACTTTTGTGATCTTATACATAAACTAGAAGCCCAGTGCACAAATTTGTGCACAGGTGGGGTCTGGCTAGCCTGGCCCCAATTGGCTGGGCCTGTTGGAAGGAGGAGATAGTGAGTATTTGGCTGTTCAGCCTGCCCCAATTGGGGCCCGATCAGGACCTGGCTGGCTAAAGGTAGGGGCTGTGGGTGGTCCCACCCCCTGATCGGGGTGAGGGGCTGCTTGAGGGTGGGATTGGCCATGGGAAGGGGTTTTGGGCAGTGGGCTGGCCAGTCCTACCTCCAATTGGGGTGTGTGTGGGGAGCCAATCAGGGGTGGAGCTGGCTCAGGGGATGGGCTGTGGGCCGATAGGGGTGGTGAAGGCCCATCAGGGTTGGGGCTAGCCAGGAGATGGGGTCACAGGTGGTTCGCCAGCCATCCCTACCCCTAATCAGGGTGAGGGGGACAATCTGGAGTGGGGACAGGCAAGGGAAGAGGCTGCAGCAGCTTGAACAGTTGGCCCTGCCCCATATTGGGGTTGGGGATGATCAGGGGCAGGGCCAGCTGTGGGGAGGGGCTACAGGCCAATAAGGGTGGGAGAGACCAATCGAGGGTGTAGCTGGCTGGGGGGAGGAGCTGCAGAAGGTTGGCCAGCTGATCCCATCCCTGATTGAGCCAATTCACTGGCTGCAGTGGGTGTCATAGCGACTGGTCATTCTGGTCGTTACAGCATTCCAATTGCTGGCTTTTTATATATATACCAGTGGCCCAATGCATGAAATTCATGCATGTGGGTTGTCCCTCAATCCAACCTGCACCCTCTCCAATCTGGGACCCCTCAGGGGATGTCTGACTATCAGTTTAGGCCTGATCCCTCTTGTAAGCGGGACCACTGACGCCTAACCACTCACCTGCCTGCCTGCCTGATCATCCCTAACCATTCTGCCTGCGAGCCTGATCACCCCTAATTGCCCTACCCTTCTGGCCTGCTTGACCCCAACTGTCCCCCATGCCAGCCTGCTCAACCCCAATTGCCCCCAACCAGCCTGATTGCCCTCAACTACCCCCACTGCTGATCTGCTCTCCCCCAACTGCCCTCCCCTGATCACCCCTAACTGCCAGCCTGATCACCCCTAACTGCCCTCCCCTCCTGGCCTGATCACCCCTAACCGCCTCTGCCTCTGCCTCAGCCTCACCATCATGGCTTTGTCCAGAAGGATGTCCAGAAGGTCTCTCGGAAGGTCTTCTGGTTTAATTAGCATATTACCATTTTATTAGTAGAACTATAGATGTTCTATTATAGTTTGAGTCACTCCTGAATTGTTTCCTTAGCCAGAATGCAAGTACAGAGGTTGCTGAACCCAGGTCTGTTCTGACTCCATCTAACATACAGTACCTTTCCAGCTGCTTATAATAGTATAAGTGGAAATAAGGAAAATACCAGTTCTTCCTGTTTGTCCTAGGAGAAGCATCAGTCATCTTTGAAATATGTAACAAGAAAAGAAGTGTGTTGGTGTAGATAGAGATCCCAGTAATAATTAAATCAAAGAGGTTTGAAAAGGTTGAAGAAATAAATATATTAAACATTAAATAATATTGTCAGCAACAAAACGGGGGGCCTTAAGCACAAAATAAAGTGCTAAGTACCAGTTAAAGAGTCTGGGGTGGGGGGGCCCTACCTGGTTTGGCTCAGTGGATAGAGTGTTGGCCTATGGACTGAACGGATAGATTCTGGTCAAGGGCATGTACCTTGGTTGTGGGCACATCCCCAGTATGTACAGGAAGCAGCTGATCAAAGTTTCTCTCTCATCGATGTTTTTAACTCTCTATCCTTTTTTTCCCCTCTCTATAAAAAAAATTTTTATATATATATACATATACATATATATATATATATATATATATATATATATATATATATATATATATGTTTTAAAGTCAGGGGGTCAAATGAAAGATTAAATAAGTAGTATTGAATTGAATTAAGATGGTTACTTAGCTAGCATAGATTAAACCACACAATAACCAAATATGTTAGTATTTCAATCATTTAATTTAATGCATAAGATTCTAGATAGTTTCATGTCACATTGAATTCCCTCACTATGGAATATGCTAAAGAGTAAGTTTGAATATGTCTGTAACTATGAGCTAGTACTTTCTGAATTATTTCCTGACTAGAGTCCTGGTGCACAGATTCATGCACTGGTGGGGTCCCTAGGCCTGGCCTATGGGGATCAGGCCAAAACCAGCTCTCTGACATCCCCCAAGGGGTTCAGGATTGCGATAGAATGCAGTACAGTCCGAGGGACCCCACTGGTGCATGATCAAGGCCCGGGAGGGACCATGGGAGCACTTCAAGGCATATCTAACCAGTCTTGCCTAGTCCCAAATGACTGGGCCCCAGCAGCAAGCTAACCTACCAGTCAGAGCATCTGTCCCCTGATGGTCAGTGTGCATCATAGCTACTGGTCGAATGGTCAAATGGTTGAAAAGTCAAAAGGTCACTTAAGCTTTTATATATATAGATGGTTCAGAAATATTTAATTCTGAAGTTGTCAAGTGTATAATTAGGAAGCAGTCATGAGAATGTGACTTTCATTTTAATTTCATTTCTATTATTATTTTAATTTTCTTTTTTAAGCTTAGATCAAATTAAAATTAATTATAATACAGGAAGCATAAAGTTAGTATATGGTTGACGTCCTTCAAAATTTGCTTCAAAATTTCCTTCACATATGCTAACAATTTTAGACTTTAAGAATATGGATTTGCTTAATACCATTTTGAAGGTAACATGAGTCAAACCACAGCACTGTTTTATCCTTAGCATTGTAACATAGAATAAAATAAATATAATTTATATGTTTATGTTCATTAGTCTGTTATATCATTTACACTTCAGAATTCAATTAAGAACACTCTCAGAATGATTTAATTGGAACTAGGTTTTTCAGTTTGCATTTTCTTGAAAAACCAGATCATTTCTGAATATATATCAAATAACATCATTTTATGTGATATTTTTCCAAGTACATATTTCAAGCAAACACCCCTCTGTGGTAATATAAACTGTCATAAATCATATTTTTGAAAGTTACATGCACAATATATCACTAAATATGGGCACACAAATAAGTAAAGTGCATGGTTTATTTATGTAATTATTCAGGAAATTCAACATTGGTTTCTAGTGTAATAAAAAAAGGATGTTGCCAGAGGATATAAAGCACACTGCTCCATCAGGAGTGTTGCTTTAATCTGGAAGCAGCTATAATTTAAAAACTAGAGCTTGAGTCTCTTTATACATCTGCTAGTTAAGATCATTTTCTTACAGTTATTTGTTTACAGACTTTGTTTTAATTTGGAGAATTACAATGCCCTCACCAGGCCTTCTTAATCCTCCTTTTTTCATTACTATTTTTGTCTTAATAGTACCAACAATGAATTGTGGCATGGAGCATTTTCTTTTACAGTTATACTTGTCCTTAGAAAGTGAAAAATGAGCTAAAGAATTGGAAGTTGGATTTTTTTTCTCCCTAATTGATTCAAATATAGTTGACATCAGATAAACTTGGAAAAAATGCAACACTTAAGGTTTTGTTATGATAAATACTTCATATTCATAAATACTTTTCTCATAAAAGAGCACAATTATCCGTTTTATGAGCTAGCCAAAAATAGACTCAAGTATTCTTTGGATAACTATGTAACCAGAACTTGGAAACCACATCAGAAGCTGACACTACTGCAATAAGTCATGTGTCTCCTTCTGGGGAAACATTCTGAGAAAGTTATGGACTGGCAATTTTGTCATTTTGCCAACATCATAGAGTGCACTTACACAAATATAGATGTCCTAGCCTACCACACAACTAGGTTATATGTTGTAGCCTATTGCTCCTAAGCTACAAGCCTGTACAGCATGATACCTAACTGTAGGTTGTTGTTACACAGTGATAAATATTTGTATATCTAAACATACAAATGTACAGTATAAGATGTAATGTGTCATACTTTTTTACAGCAAACTTTTTTTTTACATAAATCAAGAGTACACTCAATGTTGACCAGGATGTAGAGAAAAGGGGACCTTTCTGCACTATTGGTGGGAATGCAGATTGACGCAGCCACTATGAAAAACAGTATGAATGTCCTTTAAAAAATTAAAAATGGAAGTGCCTCATGTAATATACATAATTGTATGTGCTTGTTTACACCAGCATCACCACAAACATGTGAGTAATGTGTTGTTCTGTAACATGACAGTTATGCCATCACTAGGTAATAGGAATTTTCAACTTCATTTTAATCTATGGGACCACTATCTTATATGTGGTCTGTTGTTGACTGAGATATCATTATGTGACACATGACTGCACCATATTTTACTGTTATACTGTGCTTTCATTGATGATGCAGGGTTTAGCTGCTTTATAGGACTCAAATTTTATGTAATTTATAGTGATTCTGTCCAAGGCATGCATACCTGTTCAGAGCTTGAACAAAGATATCATTTTGATATTTCTCCAAAGAAACAAATATTTTATTCCATCTTATTTAAACATGTATCTTTTCTTTCTAGCATTGATTAGAAAATGATCTTGTATAAACTTAGGTTTTATCATGTTTCAGAAGAATTCCAGATAAAGAACATTGCACATACCTCTGAAGAGTTTGGCTTATCATACACAAGTGTGTTTCCATTTATATTCAAAATGAAATAGTAACACCAGGGTCAATCAATGAAGGCCAAGTAATTTGACTATGGTAGAAACAATTTATTATAATATTGAATGAGTGAAAGTTCAATAAGCAGCAATTCTACTTGTTTACTGCTTGTTCAAACTTTCAAGTCAGTCATGCAACTTATACATGTCAGACTTTTTGTGTGATTGTATAATGAAGATTAAAGATATCTAAAGATCCTTGAGTTTTCTGAGAAATATGAAACTGAAATGTATTCAATATAGTTAGAAAATATTTAACATGAATCTTGGGAGAGCAAAATTATAGAAAACTGCATTTCAAATGAAACTGAATAATTTGGCATCTGTATTTATTAAAAGAGTATAAGTTTCTAAAAGGCAAGAGTTATGTCATGCAATTCTTTCTAGCCACTCAAGTTACTAGTATCCAATGAATGTATTTTGAATGAGAATGCTCTACAAGTGAATTTAAAAGTTTGTTGAATTAAAAATAGAACTAGCTTGCCCTGGCCAGGGTGGCTCAGTTGGTGTGGCATCATCCTGTGCACCAAAAGGTGGCTGGATAGATTCCTGGTCATAGCATATGCCTGGATTGCAGCTCAATTCCCAGTAGGGACATGTAGGAGGCAGCTGATTAATCTTTCACTCCACTCTCATATGCATTATGCATCTCTCTCTCTCTCTCTCTCTCTCTCTCTCTCTCTCTCTCTCTCTCTCTCTCTCCTTCTCTTTTCTTTTTCAGAAATACCTTATGACCCAAGCAAATCCACTGCTAGGTATTTATCTTAAGAAATCCAAAAAAAAAGAGAAATTAATTCAAAAAGATTTATGCATCCCTTGTAACATTGTAACATTATTCACAATAACCAAGATATGGAAGTAACCTAAGTGATCATCAATAGACAAGTGGATAAAAAAAAATGTTGTGGTACATATATACAGTGGAATATTAGTCAGTCATAAAAAAGAATGGAATTTTACCATTTGGAGCAACATGGATGAATGTAGATGGTATTATGTTAAGTGAAATAAGTCATTCATAGAAAGGCAAATGCTTATATAAAGCTACAGAAATATTTTTAGTTAATAGAAAACACACATATATACATATATTCATTATTATATCTATAGACTTTTATGGAGGCTGACAATTTCTGAGGCAGCTCAGTCTTTAAATGACAAGTTGCTTTTCCCATGGCCATTAGAACTAGGTAGGCTGTTTCATTTTCAGAAGGCCTCACCAGAGGTCTTTGCTCTGTGTTCTTTCAGATCTAGGCTTGTTCCTTATAGCTTTCATATGTTATTAGATCTGCTCTAGTGGAACTTCGGTGCTTGACACTCTTGGGCCTAACTTCTAGTATTCTCTCTTCAATATTATCTGAAGAGAAGAAATAAGACTTTAACCATGAACCAAACATTATCACTTCTGGAGAAATGCCAGGAAAAGTGCCAGAACCTGACTGACAATTTCCCTAGATGTCTGATGTTTTCTCTGAATTATATGACTACATCGCATTGCCTCAATTTTAGTTAAATGCCTATGAAAGCAAACCATTTTCAAAGAACCTTCAGAAAAGAGTTCTGCTTTTATTATAAACATGTCAATGGATTTCTGATTTTCCTTGCATATGCAAAATTCATTGTTTAACTCTTGGAAATTGAGGCCTTTGATATATGTTAGTTGGGATCATTTTCAGTAAATAAAACCAGAATTACAAGGGGATGCCATACACACTACATAGTAATGGAAGGAAAGTAGAAAGTAGGTTTATATTTCAGATATCAAAAAATTCATAGATAGGAGGTATTTGTGTGTTCATCAAGCATTTGTTGAATATCTAGTATATGTCAGCCACTCAGCTAGGTAGGAATTCAGAGATTAATAAAACACAGTCCTCACTTGTTTGTGATAGCTTGTGGTTAAGTGAGGGGGAGACAACATATATTAACAGATCACTGCACTATAGTGTGGCAATTGTCAAAACAAATTGTCATTAGGAACAGTTACTGAAACAGGTAACTGAAAGTGTTGAAATGAAAACAAAACAAAACACTGAAAGTCAAAAAAATTATTAAGCAAAAAATAATTAATACTTGATTTTTTTTCTTGAAAATGAAAGAAAATCACATTGTACAAACTGTACATGAATCCAAGCGATGAATAAAAAGTCCAGTGTGGTATAAGCTACATGTTGCCTGGGACCTGTGGTAGATGATATGGCTCCAAGGATGTGTTAAAACCTGATTGTCTGTGGCCTTAAGAGTTATAGAATTTTGAAGTAATTTTATAGAAAATGAGGTATTCAAAATTTTGAAGTAATTTTATAGAAAATGAGGTATTCTTATCTTTCAGTAAAATATTATTATAATATATTTTTAAAGAAATGTAATCAGAAGGCTTAGAATTAAAAGGAGAGTGGAAAGAATACTGCTAGAGACAAAGACTTTTTTTCACTTAATCAAGGGTTGACAGATTAAGCAAAGGAAAATATAAGACCCCCAGTTAAATTGAATTTCATATATGAATTTTTCTTTATTATAAGCATGTTTCATGCACTATTTTGTGACATACTTATACTAAAAATTACTTATTGATTATCTAAAATTCAAATAATTTAGTACTCTATATTTTATTGGCCAATTATAGCATAGTCCAAAACAGAAAGAAATAAGTAGAGCCTTAAGAAAGGCACTGAAGTGTCCAGATTCAAGAGAGACAAGGAGATAGAACTGGCTGGACCTAGTGACCAGCAAAGTATTGAATGCTTAGGAGAAAAAGAGTCCTGGGTGATTTCTAGTTATCTAGCTCAAGAGATCTATTTGGGGTTGAAAAAAAGATTTTGGTGTAGTAGCAGAATTTAAATGTGAATAGGTTAGATTTAAACTGCAATAAAGATTTTCTAAGACTCTATCCTTCCTACATTAGTAATAAAATATTATTTCTTTATTTAAAAGCTGTGAAAGATATAGTTAATGATAATTCTAGAAATTCTAAGAGGAACTTGGGGAAGCGAATTGTTGGAAAGGAGCCATTTGCATAGTAAAAATTTTCCCTAAGATATACTTATTTTAGTAGATGGTTTTGAGAAAGGTAGTGGGGATCGTTAGCCCAGGCACTGCAAAAGCATTGTTGGTTTATTTGTTGTATTGTTTTAATTGTCTTACTTGGAAAATACAACCACCTTAGGAATACTTTCCTTATCAAATATTTTTTAAAGTTTACGTTGGTCCATTAAATGCAAAAGCTTGGAGCAGAGTCATAAATCTTCTGCATTTAATGGCTTTACTTAATTCAGCCTATCTTTACTAAGGAAACTCCCAACCTCCTCTTCTTAACCATCTTTTTCAAGGTTTACCTATGAGGCTGGACCTTCCCAGGAGAGTTAAGATTAAAAGGATGCCACAGAATAGAGTTATCTGAAATGTAAAACTTTGTAGATACTAAGACAAGAATTTTAAAAAGCTAAAAAAGCATTTCCATGAATTCCATAGTCTTATATAATAAAAGCCAGCCTAATATGCTAAGTGTCAGGTCATCCATTCAACCAATCAAAGTGTAATATGCTAATGATATGCTAAGGCCTCTCAACTGCTCCCTATAAGGTGCACTGATAACCAGGGAGCAGACACTTTGACCTCTGACCTGACTGGTAGGTTAGCTTGCTGCTGGGTTCCAGTCAATCAGACTGAGCAAGATGGGCCAGACATACTCTGGAGCCCTCCCATGTCCTTCCCTAGCCCTGATTATGAACTGGTGGAGCCCCTCAGTGTGGCCTATGCCCTCTCACAATCTGGGATGAGGGGACCACCCCTCCCTGAATGCAGATTTCATGCACTGGGCCTCTAGTATAATAGAAATACTTTAAGCAGAGAATTGATCCTAAATTTATTAACTCTCTGGACACTTATTACTCTGCAAAATGCCATCTTGCATTTTTATCATTATTTTAAAAGTAGTGGTCCATTTAAAAAATCTTTAGACAGCCTGGCCTGTGTGTCTCAGTAGTTGAGCTTTGATCCATGAATCAAGATATCATCAGTTTGATTCCCAGCCATGGCACATGCCTGGGTTGTGAGCCCATTCCCCAGTTGGGGCAAGTAGGAGGCAGTCAAACACTGTTTCTACCTCTCTGTCCTCCTCCCTTCCTGTCTAAAAACCAAAAAATAATTCTACAAAGCATTAGATAATAGTGCAGTGGGTGGTATGGGAGTTGGGGAGAGGGAGAAAGTGGGGGAAATGGTGGACACCTATAATACTCTCAACAATAATTTTTTAAAGCATTATCTCAGAGCAAGTAACTGGAACATTTGGGACTTGGGGTTTCTCCTCACTTAAATTGGTAAACATAATGCTAAACATTGGACATCATTACCACATACTAGAGATAAGTATTTCTAGTCACTAGTTACATAAATAAATGCCAATCACATTAGTTCATTAGCATTTTCAGCAGAGATATGTCGGTTCATAAACCTGAGGATTAGCCAAAATGCTCATATCATATAAATGGAGAGAGGGATCCATTAAGGACATATTCTAGTTATACTAGTGCTTCTTATAATGAGCTTGGGTCTTCATAATGTCTGTGCCCTCATTTCAACAATTAGCACAGACTTAAAGTTCATCACTTGAACTTAAGCATTTCAACAGAAACAAATTTATACACCACATTACACAGATTTATTTCTTAATGTACAATACTGGGAGAGTAGTTGTCACTTATTTTCATTTCATTAACAATGAAGGATAAATTACATCAGCAAAGAAATATCAGCCAAAGGGGACCAAGTGTTTTTGTTGAAGATTGTCTCATTAACTTGTTTCCAAAATAAGTTCACCAGAGTGAAAAACAATCATGTGACTACCTCAGTGACAAAACAACTGTTATATTAGTTCCAATAAGGCTATTGGGAGTGTGGGTAAGGACAAATTGTGTTCTGATTGAATAAGGTTAAGTGGAAACTGATAGATAGTCTATCATTTATGGTCTTGTTCCAGCCTGCTGTTTCTCCTAAATAATAATAATAATAATAATAATAATAATAATAATAATAATAGCTGAAACCAGTTTTGCTCAGTGGATAGAGCATTGGCCTGTGGACTGAAAGGTCCTGGGTTTGATTCTGGTCAAGGGCATGTACCTTGGTTGTGGGCACATCCTCAGTAAGGGGTGCGCAAGAGGCAGCTGATATATAATTCTCTCTCATCGATGTTTCTAACTCTCTATCCCTTTCTCTTCCTCTTTGTAAAAAATCAATAAAATATATTAAAATAATAATAATAATAATAATCAACTTAGAAGTTAAAGGTTGCCATTAAAGTTTTATGTTCATTTTGTGAGTAAATGATTTCCATTTGATTTGTAATGAGTTTAAATGCTGTAGCTGCAAATTGTCCAAAAAAAAGCAAATATCCCTGTTCTTGAGAAAACACACCCAGGCCTGAAATTACTTTGTATCTCTAAATGAAATATTCCAATAACTTTAGAAGATAGATTCTTTGTACAAAATGACAATTTATGCTATGAGTAAATGATGAACATTAAAAGAGTTGAGCACAGTTTTCAAGTTGTTGTCCAAACTCACATCCAAGGAAGACTATATTTTGTTGCTGAGAAGCATTTCAAATAGCTATTTATGCCATTATATGATACCAAAATAAAGTACATTTTTGCACAGAAAAATCAACTCCTCATTAATGTACCTTAACAATTTAACAAAGTAGAAAATCACACACACACACACACACACACACACACACACACACACACTGTATGTATGTGAGAATGAATAAATAAACATAGTTTTAGATGGACAAAAAATTACTGTTATTTTAAAAAGAAGAAACATTTCCATTTGCTGGTATGCACTGGTAAATCACTTAATCAATCCTTTAAGGAGTATATTGTACATGGCCAGGTGCCATTCCTTTGATAGACTAAATTCTGTGTTTCCAAATGACCAGAAAGCATCATTGACAGAAGCTTTTTTCTGTTTTCCTTACTTGTGTCAGTATCACTCTGCTAAGATGTGGAAAACTCAGTATTGGTAAAATATTTAAAAAGTGGAAGGACACTATTAACGTCAATGCATTATGAAACAAAGCTCTTGTTTTTATATTTTTAGCCATACAACTAACTCTAACAGGGTGTTTAGTAATATCTTGTCCCTAAGTATAAACAAAATATACTGTGATATTATAATTTTGAAAGTGATCCCAAGAAAAATACTTTTAACTTCAGAAGGTAGCAGTTGTTTGTATATCTAATCCTTATAGTATAAACAAGTTTATTTTTTTTAATTTTAAGTTATGTATTAGTAATGTGCTCTCCAACTTTCTGATTGGACAGAGACTGAGGATATAATACCCCATTTGCTCAACCATTTCTTTCTTCTCTTTTCCACTATCTCAAGCAGATTCTGAGACAGTTTTATAAAATACAACTTAAAATATGTTCTATATTGTATGCACATTTGTATGTGTGAATTATATTTATATACATATAAAGCTGACATTCTGATATGTTTTTATTTACATCCATTCTCTTAGCTTCAATTGCTAAATGTCTCATGAATTTTACCAGGGTTTCCTATACTCACAAAATAAACCAATCAGCATTTGTTCAATACCTTGTGATTTGTCCTGCATTAGGTTGAGTACTAAGAGGGATAAATAAGGCATTTTACTATAAATGTATAACACAAAATAGACAATGGTTGGGAATGCCGGGGTAGGTTGATTCTTTGAATGGTGATTTCAGGATAGGCTTTATTGAGATGGTAATTTTTTAAAATTTATATTTATTGTTGAAAGTGATACAGATGTCACCCTTTTTCCCCATTGACCCCTACTCCCCACTTTCATTCCCTCCTCAGCCCTTCACCTCACTATTATCTATGCCCATGGGTACATTTTAACACAAACTTGAATTAAATTAAATGTTAGTAAAATAAAGAGAATATAAATATTGATGGCTTATAATGCCTATCTGGCTTCATATGTGCCCCATGGATTGATGAGTTTGCCTTCTATCAGTTACAGTTCTCAATTAAGTCAGAGCACATATGATTGAAATGGTACATAAGGCAAACATAATTATTTGTTGTGCTGATTTTCACTTTGAAATCCAAAATATTTTCTAATTAAGATTTAAAGTCACCTAACTTTGGATTCCTCTTAAGAGTTGCCTGGAAATCACCACAGAATTACTTAACAGGAAAGAAATTGCCTTTGTGTAGACTTTCTTTCAATGAAGTCATAAATATATGTCACTGCCAAAGTTAACTCTTTACTGTGTGATCTGCTTTATTTTGATTTATACACATGTATTAGAAAAACAAATTAGAGTTAAGGCTTCAGAAATCTAGGAAAGGTCATCCAGCACCAAATGTTAGTTCATTTGTCTTCTGCTACATGTTTATAAATCAGAAGAAAGGTCGTTGGTACACTTAAGATGGTAAGTGGATAAGTAATGAACAAAAAAAAAAAAAAAATAACAAATGATCACTAAACTTCTCATGTAAACTTGAATAATTATATTACAACTGTCAACCCAGAATCTTGCTTTATTGCAGTTTTTTCTTTGGAAAAAGTGTTCCAATGTTAAATGTTCAGTCTATGATTATGCCCACTAAACAAGGATCATTACACAAATGAAAATCTAGGACTTTATTATGTGCTTCTTCTTTTTGTCTTCTTACTAGTGTCCCAGTGCATGAAATTTGTGCATGGGGGTCAGGGGGTTGTCCCTCATCCTGGCCTGTACCCTTTAGAATCCGAGACCCCTTGAAGGATGTCCTACTGCTGGTTTACAGGGATCAGGCCTAAACCAACAGTTGGATATCCCTCTCACAGTCTCAGATTGCTGGCTCCTAACTGCTCACCTGCCTGCCTGCCTGCCTGATTGCCCCTAACCACTCTGTCTGCCAGCCTGTTTGCACCCAAATGCCCCCCGCCAGCCTGATCACCCCCAAATGCCCTCCCTGCTGGCCTCTTGCCCTCACTTTCCCTCCCCACTGGTCTGCTTGCACCCAACTGCCCCCCCTGCTGACCTGCTCACTCTAAATTGCCCCCTGCTGTCCTGATCACCTCTAACTGACCCCTACTGATGTCCTGCTCTCCCTTAATTGCCCCCCTTAGTGGTCTGCTTACCCCCAACAGCCCCACCCCTCACCAGCCTGGTCACCCACAACTGCCTTCCACTCTTGGACTCTAACTGCCTCTACCTTGGCCCCGCCACCATGGATTTGTCCAGAAGAACGTCTGGAAGGTCTCCTAGAAGGTCTCCCAGTCTAATTAGCATATTATCCTTTCATTAGTATAGATAGAGGCCTGGTGCACTTGTGGGGGCCGGCTGATTTGCCCTGAAGGGTGTCTGGATCAGGGTGGGGGTTCCCTTGGGGAGTGGGGTGGCCTGAGCGAAGGCCCTGGGATGGTTTGCAGGCCAGCCACATCCCCATGGGGTGAGGGTCCCCACTGGGGGGGGGGCGGGCCTGGTCAGCCTGGGTGAGGGGTTGAGGGCTGATTTCAAGCTGGCCACACCCGCTTCAGGGTGGGAGTCCCTGCGGGGGTGCCTGGCCAACCTGGGTGAGAGACTAATGGCTGTTTTCAGTCTGGCCAAGTCCCCCAGCAGGGATCCTCACCCCATAAGGGTGTGGTCAGACTGGATGAGGGGCTGAAGGCTGTTTGCAGGCTAGCCACACCCCTTTCAGGGTGCGGGTCCCTGCTGAGGTGCCTGGCCAGCCTGGATGAGGGGCTGATGACTGTTTCAGGCTAGCCACAGCCACTTTAGGGTGGGGATTCCCCCTGGAGTGCCTGGCCTGCCTGCAGGTAGGGCTGATGGCTATTTGCAGGCTGGCCATGCACCCCTAGTGGGGACCCTCACCTCATGGGGGTGTGGCCAGCCTAGGTAAGGGGCTGAGGGCTGTTTTCAGGCTGGCCATACCCCCTGGTGACTCAGGATCCCAGCCACTCCTTTTTCTCTTTTTCTTTTTTTCAGTACCTCCTTGAGCGGAGGCCAGGGCCAGCTGAAAGCAGGTATCTGGGATTTATTTATCTTCTATAATTGAGGGTCCCTGCTTGAGTGGAGGCCAGGGCTGTCCAGGGCGGGTGGGAAGCTTGGCTTCATCCATCTCCGGGGCAACCCAAGCCTCCTGCTAGCTCCAGGTCTGTGGCCACTGCCATCTTTGTTGGGTTAATTTGCATACTTGCTCCTGATTGGCTGGTATGTATAGTGGATATATGGTCAATTTTCATGATTCCTTTTTATTAGTGTAGATTTTCTTTCACCATGTTATAGTTTGGTATTCATTGTGATTATAAGGTCATGTTACTTCTAACTAATCTCTGTCCATTTTTCTAGCTTTATTCTTGAAAACACACACACACACGCACCATTCAATTGAGAGTTTGTTTGAATGGCACTTTATTCTCTAAATGACATGTAAAATATTTTGACCATTTTTGCTGAATTTATTTGAATATTCAATTACAAAAAAAATCACTTCAAAAACAACATAATTTTTTTTAAATTAAATTTCTGACAGTTAAATTGAACTACATGGTGCTAGGCCCACTAGTTAGGTCAAAATTATTGAACCAATTGTTCATAAAGACATAATTACACCAATTTTAATGTTAAAAGCAAGTTAAAAATACAACAAAATGGTGCTTCTGTTCTTAACGTTATCAAAAATGTTTTCCTTACTTTTTACTACTTTAAAACTATAATCACTATGCAGATTACATTCATATTTAAAACAGAGAAGGGATATTACTGATAGAAGTCTGGATAAAATGATGAGTATAATGTATTATTATCTTATTTTTAATTTTCCCATACTGGTTAATTTATCTTCTTTAATAACAGGGACAAGTATTCATTATAAATTTGATAGGAGAATGCATTTTTAATAGTTGCCTCTCTGAAAGTCTGGCTCCTTTGTTTTAAATGATTAATGCAATTCATATAAAAAAGGATGTCAAAGCACATGAATTTAAGTATGCCTTATCTGACTGTAGCATTTGGAAACTGCATTTAAATAAGAATCCTACTTATTTTACGCATGTGAAAAAAGAACTGTATACTATAATTGAGTTAAATGCATTGTGGTTATTAAACCACATACCTCTGTTGCTTATTTTACAATAGCTGGGTTATGATTGGAATGAGAAGGATTTTATTTGCAATTTGTTCCATTTTGAAATCTCAGTTTCTGTGGTTTAGTTGATATTATTTCTTTTGAAATGCATTTTCCTAGGATGATGGGAGGAGTAGAAAGAATCAAAGATACATTTTATAACAGCCTGATTGTATTCGAAGGTTGTGGGTTATTGTTAAGCTGATTGTATTCAAATCAAACATATAAAATTAAAAATCTCTTCTGATAACCACTAAATTTATTCAACATAAATTTCAATAACTGGTCTGTAAATTTTAAATAAAATATTCGAGAGTGAATCAGTAATCAAAAACCTTCCATCAAAGATAATTTCAGGACCAGATTGTTTCATTGGTGAATTCTGCTAAACATTTAAAGAATTAATGCTAATCCATATTATACTCTTCCAGAATATTGAAAAGAAGGAAAGATTCCAAAACTAATTTTATGAGCCTAGAATTGTCCTGACACCTCTGGCAGGCTGAATATTAAAGTATATTGTTTTTTACCAAGAAAAAAAATAGACAGTATACACATATTACACTGGAAGTACTCACTAAATTTTGTGGTTTATAAGCTAGGCACACTATATATATATTGTGTACCTAGCATATATATATATATATATATATATATACATCTTTAAATAATTTTCTTTCATTTTATCATTTAGTACAGACTGTCCAATTTGTTGGCATATTCCTGTTTATAACATTTTCTTACAATCCTTTGTATTTATTTGGCATCAGTTGTTATGTCTTTTATTTCGTTTATTTGGGTATTCTCTGTTTTTTTCTTTATGAGTCTGGTGAAAAGATTGTCTATCTTGTTTATCTTTTCAAAGAACCAGCACTTGGTTTTATTGATCTTGTCTTTTGGGTTTTTTTAGGTTCTATTTCTTTTCTGCTGTGATCTTTATTATCTCCTTTCTTCTATTCATTTTGGACTTTGTTCGTCATTCTTTGTCAAGGTTCTTTAAATGAAAAGTTAGATCAATTATTTGAGCTTTTTTTATTTCTTGATTTAGGACTGTAATGTTATGAATTTCCCACTTAGGATTACTTTCCTTGTGTCCCATAAGATTTTGAGTTGTGTTCTCATTTTCATTTATTTCAAGGTATCTCTTGATTTCTTCCTTGACCTTATTGTTAACCCATTCATTATTTAGTAACATGTTATTTAGCCTCCATGTCTGTGTGTTTTTCAGTTTTCTACTTAGGATTAATTTCTAGTTTCATACCATTATGGTCAGAGAAGACACTTGAAATGATATCAGTCTCTTAAAATTTATTAAGACATGTTTTCTGTCCCAACATGTGATATATCCTAAGAAATGTTCCATGTGCACTTAAAAAGAATGTATACAAGTATTCTGCTGCTTTAGGATGAAATGCTCTGAAGATTTAAATTAAATCCACTAGATTGATTGTTTTATTTAAGACCACCATATCCTTGTTGATTTTCTGTCTGGAAGAACTATTCATTGATATCATTGGGCTATCAAAATCCCCTACTGTATTACTGTTAATCTCTATCTTTATATCCATCAATATTTGATTTACATATTTAGGTGCTCCTATGTTGGGTGCATAAATGTTAACAAAGGTTATATCCTCTTGTTGGATTGTTCCCTTTATCGTTATATAATGTCAATCTTCCTCTCTTACTAGTACTATACTGTTTATTTTAAGTTCTATTTTGTCAGATAAAAGGAATAGCACTCCACCTTTTTTTCTCTTTCCATATGAATGAAATATCTTTTTCCATACTTTTACTTTTAATCTGTGCATCTTTTGTTCTGAGGTAGGTCTGTTGAAGACAAAATATATATGAGTCTTGTTTTATTTTTTAAAAAATATTTTTTATTGATTTCAGAGAGGAAGGCAGAGGGACAGAAAGAATCAATGATGGGAGAGAATCATTGATCTGCTGCCTCCTGCATGCCCCATGCTGAGGTGAGCACACAACCTGAGTATGTGTCCTGATCAGGAATCAAAGCATGAGCTCCTAGTTCATAGGTTGACACTCAACCACTGAGCCACACCTGCAGGGTGGATCTTGTTTTCTTATCCATTTAGCTTCCTTATGTTGTTTGATTGAAGCACTTAAGCCATTTACATTTTAAAGTGAGTATTAATAGGTACATATTTATTGCCATTTTCTTTTTTAACAATGTTCTTCTTCCTTCTTCTTCTTCTTCTTCTTCTTCTTCTTCTTCTTCTTCTTCTTCTTCTTCTTCTTCTTCTTCTTCTTCTTCTTGCAAGCCTTTGACATTTCTTATAATACTGGTTTGGTGATAAGAAACTCATTTATCATTTTCTTGTTTGAAAAGATCTATATTTCTCTTTCCATTTTAAATGATAGCCTTGCTGGGTAAAGTAGCCATGGTTTTAGGTCCTTCCTTTTCATCATTTTGAATATTTCATGTCAATACATTTTGACATGAAATATTTCTGTTGAGAAATTAGCTGATAGCCTATGGAAGCTATAATACATTGTGGATTACTAACTGCCTTTCTCTTATGGATTTTAAAACTATCTCTTTAACTTTAAAATTTACCATTTTAATTATGATAGCTCTTGATGTGGGACTCTTTGAGTCCATCTTATTTGGGACTATCTGCACTTCCTGCACTTGTATGTCTTTTTCCTTCACCAAGTCAGGGAAGTTTTTGGTTATTATTTCCTGAAATAGGTTCTCAATCCCTTGCTCTCTGTTTTCTCCTCCTGGTGCGGTACCTTACCTCTGTGATACTGATATTGTTATGTTTCATGTTGTCCCAAATGTTCATTAAACTATCTTTATCCTTTTAAATTATTTTTTTTTCTTTTGCTGCACTGATTGGGCATTTTTATTTTTCTACCTTGTCTTTCAAATCGCTTATTTGATCCACTGCTTCATTGAATCTACTGTTTTTTCCTTCCAGTATATTCTTCATTTCAATTTCTGTATTCTTCATTTCTGACTGGCTCTTATTTATGTCCTTTTTCATGCTGTTGTACAGCCTTACAAACATTACTTTGAGCTCTATATATTATGAATTCCTTGCCTCCATTTCATTTAGCTCTTCTTCTGGCTAATTCTCTTTTTCATTTGAGGCCTTTTTCTTTGTCTCCATAGATTGTCTGCCTCTTTGTATTTGTTTCTATGTATTAGGTAGATCTGCTCTGAATCCCAGATTTGGTAGGATGGCCTTATATAGTAGCTTTTCTTTGGGACCCAGTGGCATAGTCTCCCTGATTACCTGAGCTGGGTGCTCTAGGAATGTCCCTTATATGCACTCACTATCTAGGCCCTCCTGTTGTAATTGACTATTGATTGTTATTGGCCCATTTGAGTGTGGGATCAACCCTCAAGCTGGCTGATAGTGAGTTTCAACCCATAATATGGTATGTAAGCTACTGTGCAGGTGCTGAGCATAGGAAGTGCAATTTGCCTCAGCAGGATTTGGTGCCTTATGGGATCTCCATTTGGATATGCTGCTTATAAATTTTATTGGATTCTTGCTCTATTGATTTCTGAAGCTGGCCACTGGTCTGGGCTTCTTGGGAGGGATTATGATGTAGGCCAATATCAGACACTGCCTGTGATTGGCCCTGGGCATTTGTTTGGAGCTATTATTAGTCCACAGTTTGTGGCTACCTCTGCTGGGCTTGGGTACATATGGGAAGGACCAAACTTCACACTAAGGCTGACTATTACCAACACCAGGCCAGAAAAAGGTCAGCAAAATTCTCAAAGCACTCAGAGATCCACCTCTAACTGTGGATGCCTATTATGCTCAGATACTGAGAAAGCATCTGGTTATATTCAGCAGGGTGTAGGTTCCACAGGGTGGGACAAGAGATATTCCAGATGGTGGGGCTATTGCTTTCCCTCATGCTGATGTCTCATGGAGGGGAGTATTCTGCCCTAGAAAGATGGCTTCTGCAGTATGGGCAAATGACTATTCACAGAGATCCTGGAGGCTGACCATTTAACTCTCTTTCAGAGCCACCAACCCCAGATTCTTCTCACACAGCTCTAGTCTCTGTTCTCCCTCTACTGTATCCCAAGCTAAGTGACTGCAAACTGAATTTTGTGCTATGGTCCTTTAAGAGGGTACCTGTGACTCTAGCCATCTCTCCCTGGCTGACAGAAACCTTGCTGCTTTTCACAGCCAGATGTTATGTTCTTCCCATTTCTAGTGCTCTAGGCTGATGAATCCATCTTGGGTTTTAGAATCCATACTTCTCAGGGTAAATCACCCACAGCTAAGATATCCTTCTGTAACTTCAGCTGCCACCTGTGGGAACTTGGCAGTCCTCTCACAACTCTGCACTTCCAGCAATCTTGATGTGGCTTCTTCTCTAAATCCTTGGTTATAATGCCAAAACAGGTTTGGCTCAGTGGTAGAGCATTGGTCTGTGGACCGAAGGGTCCCAGGTTCGATTCCAGTCAGGGGCATGTATGTTGGTTGCGGGCACATCCCCAGTGGGGGGGGTGTAAGAGGCAGCTGGTTGATATTTCTCTCTCAATCACCAACGTTTCTAGCTCTCTCTCTCTCTTCTTTCTGTAAAAAAATCAATAAAATACAATAAAAAATCAATAAAATACAATAAAAAAAGCTTTAAATCCTTGGTTATAAGGCTTCTCTCCTGCTAGTCTTCAGATGGTTATTCATGATGATTTTGTTAATAATTCAGCTATAATTCTATTCTGATCCTTGGAAGAGATTAAGTGTTCCTTCTATCTAATTTACTTCCCTCTTTGGCCTCCAAATTCCTTAGCAAATATTTATTTTTGACTATCTATAAATGACTGTGCTAGTTTAATGCTAATTTGGAGCAAATAAATTTGAAGTTTTGAATAAACTAGATGTTGAAAAGTAAACTCTAAAAATAGGTGAAAAACAAAACTTCCAAGGATGTGTAAAAACCCCACTGATTCTGACATTAAATGTGGTCTGAAAGCAAACTACTAGCTAGGTGGCATTGAGCTTGTATCTCAGCCCTTCTAAGAAATTCTAAAATGATCATTGTAATAGTGCCTACCCTATTCACTTTTATGTATTTTAAAAAAATACCTAGTACCACAATTATTGGTCAGTCAGTGTTAATTCCCTCCATTAAACACTTAATAGTACAAGCTATGCTTTAGTAAGCATCTTTTACCTAATTAGTAGATTTAAAATGGCTTCAGCATTTTGTTACTACTTCTTTCAAAAATCAATGTGTCATTTACAAATACAAATGATCATTATCTGGAATTGATAAATCTAAGGTATCTGTCAATATTATTTAGCTCATATAAGTTTCATATAATGGAAATAATCTCCAACTTAAAGCAAACTGTTGAAAAATATATTCATTTAAGTGGATTTTTACATGGAATGAAAAAAGAAAGAAAAGAAATGATTCTCACTCTTTTTTAATTTATTCAATTCTCTACTATTAACATCCACTGGCGGCAGCTCCAGAAACTAGCATGAAAATTATAAATGTTGCTGATCAGAGGACTGAACTTGTTCTGAGGACTTGTTACTTGTTCTGAGGACTGAACAAACGAAAAGAGAGTGGATAAAGTAGAATACAAATAATTTAAGAAAAGAAAGATATCATTGTCTATGGCTATCTTGAGTTATTAAGAGAAATTTTGATGTTTCCTTCTTTTTTCATCTTAATTTAAAATCTTAATGCAAGTGCATAAAGCTGTGTTCTCATCACTCTCTTTGAGCAATGCGAAGAAATCAATAAGTGAGGCATTTGCAAAAAATATATATGTATTTTGTTACTTACCTGGTTGATAATTAAAAACAAACACATACACTTTGAGCAACTTTGGAACCACCTTAATATGCTAAAATGCCTTAGACCTGTGGTCAGCAAACTGCGGCTCATGAGCCACATGCAGCTCTTTGGCCCCTTGAGTGTGGCTCTTCCACAAAATACCATGGCCTGTGTGAGTCTATGTTGAAGAAGTGACATTAAGAGAAGTTTAAATTTAAAAAAATTCTCTCTCAAAAGAAATTTCAATCTTTGTACTGTTGATATTTGAGTTTGCAGACCACTGCCATAGGCAAAACAAGCATTATGAATAAAGATAGCCTTTATGTGTAACTAGAGGCCCAGTGCATGAAGTTTGTGCAATTGGGGTGTGTCCCTCAGCCCAGCCTTCATCTTCTCCAACCTGGGACCCTGCTGGGGGTGTCTGAATGTCCATTTAGGCCCAATCCTAATGGGATCGGGCCTAAATGGGCAGTGGGACAGCCCTCTCACCATCCAGGACTGCTGGCTTCCAAACGCTCGCCTGCCTGCTTGCCTGATTGCCCCTAACCACTTCTGCCTGCCAGCCTGATTGCCCCCTAACGATACCCCTGCCAGCCTGATTGATGCCTAACTGCTCTCCTGCTGGCCCAATTGTCCCTAACTGCCCTCCCCTGCCAGCCTGGTCACCCCTAACTGTTTTCCTCTTTAGGCCTGGTCACCCCTAACTTCCCTCCCCTGCTGGCCTGGTTCCTCCCAACTACCCTTTGTTGCCAGCCTGGTTGCTTCTAATAGCCCTCCCTTGTAGGCCTGGGTCCCCCCAACTGCCCTCCCTGCTGGCCTGGTTACCCCTAACTATTGTCCCCTGTAAGCCTGTTCTCTCCCAACTGCCCTTCCCTGCTGACCATCTTGTGGCAGCCATTTTTTATCCACATGGGTGGCTATCTTTGGCTACATAGGGGTGACCATCCTGTGTGTTGGAGTGATGGTCAATTTGCATAATACTCTTTTATTAGATAGGATTATCGGAATCTCATTATATAGATAAGCTAACACAAAGGTATATACAAAGAGTTATATATATTAGCATCATTCTCTTAGTATTATGAAAATATGGTATCAAAACTACTTAATGGTTAGCAATATTGATGTGAAAGATTTTATAAATAGCAACAGTCTAAATATTTAAAGATTATAGTATTGACTATTTTATTTTTTGAAATAGATTATCTAGAAGCTTATGCTTTTTAAATGGATCAAAATTATTTTGATTTTACATGACTGAATGGGCTAAATTAGTGATGTTTGGAAATTATATTAGGTAGGAACAATTTTAGTTTCAAGAGTAGATTCAGATAATACTGTATGGTAGTCTACTCAAGTAAAAAGACATTTCATGTTGTTTGCTGCAATAGCTGATTAACTGACTCAATACAGTCAGGTTTGTTTTCTGTGATTCTATCATTCTTTCCCACAAGGTTGCAAAATAGTTGCTATAGTTCTGGGCACTCTATTTATGTCCCAACTTATCTTGGTGTTTATTTAGCCAAAACTCTTTTCTTGGCCCTTAGATACAAATAAGATCAGGATTTTAAAAGTATGTACCATTTACCTTATATAGGTTATAGGTAAGTAGAGTATAAGACTTGGGAAATGAATATTGGGATTAGCTGACCTAGTTTCTACCATAGAGATAAAACTTTTGATGGAGGTCTATATTTTTAATGAGTTATGTTCTCTCTATTGGACCTTCTCCTCCAAAGTGGTTGATACTTTTATGTATAACATCAATTATGTTCTCCTATTAAATGGTTTTTACATACACTATAAGATAAATATTGTATTAAGTAGAATATTTGCTTCATTTAATGGCAAATTTATTTTTTCTCTTTTGTTTAAAATGAGTCTCAACAAACAGCATGAAACACTTTAAATATATGTATTTACTTTTGAATAGATAAAGCATAATGTTGTTGACTTGGTATTTTCCTTAGAATCATTACAAAGTTATTTCAATTACAATTGCTAAATCAGATGGAACCTGGTGGATTATGGAAGTTTTAGTAAAAAGTTTTAGTAAATTTTTAATAAAAGTACAGAAACAAATACATGAAAATAGATTTTAAATAAGAATATGCTATTGCTCAAAGAAATTAAACTCATCACTAAGGATCCTTATGCTTATAAATCCAGCTATGCATTAAAATACTGTAAGATCGTTTTCAAAAAAAAAAAATCATGGCTGTACTTCAGTCAGGCTAAATCCAAATAGTGGGGTTGTGGGGTGGTTTATAATATATCTCTACTGTTAACAAGTAACTGGATGGTTTTTATGCGTTGGTTTTCAAACTAACATTTAATAACAAGTATATAACCTAATGTCATATCTTTTAAAATATATTGCTTCTATTATTTTTAATACAGTAAACTGCAAAAAGAGTAATGAGTAATTATTAATAAAATAGAATGCAAGTGAACCTCATCAGTAAAGTTGATTTGAAATAAAGCAAATAATTTTATTCTGGGAAATTCGGAGCTCTCAGTATTTCAAGATCTAGGATATTATACTTGTAATTCTTAAGAGGAAAAATATTAAAAGAAACAGATTGTACTTAAAGAAATTAAGTCTAGAAAGCTTTGATTTCCAGTTCATTGGAATTCAACTAGGCCACTTATCTGAAAAGAAATTTCAGTTCAAGATCCTCAAAAAGTTCAAATTCTCCTTGAGATTCAGTGCTACACAGCTACTGCTCATCAGACAGCTGAGCTTGCTGATGGGTTAAGTAGTCACATGAGCCCAACTAGAAGGCAACAGTTTCAAATTACTCAATGGAGTGTTATCTCACTGCCAATGATTTTTTAAAATAAATCTTTATTGTTCAGATTATTACAATTTTTCCTTTTTCCCCCCTACATAGATCCCCACCACCTTGTTCCCACCCCAACCCATGCCCTTACCACGCCCCATTGTCATCATTAAGTTTAAGTTTTTTGTCCAATCTCTTCCTGGGCCCCCGCACCCCCCTTGTCCCCCCAAAAATGTCAGTCCACTCCCTTTCTATGCCCATGATGCTATTATATTCACCAGTTAATTCTGTTCTTCATATTTTTAATTCACTTGATTTTTATACTCACTTGTTAATAGATATGTATTTGTTGTCACTTTGCTGTTCATAATTTTTATCTTTACCTTTTTCTTCCGATTCTTAGAGAATACCCTTCAGCATTTCATATAATACTGGTTTGGTAGTGATGAACTCCATTACCTTTTTCTTGTCTGTGAAGCTCTTTATCTAACCTTTAGTTCTACATGATAGCTTTGCTGGATAGAGTAATCTTGGTTGTTGGTTCTTGCTATTCATCACTGTATATTTCTTATCACTCCATTCTGGCTTACATAGTTTCTGTTGAGAAACCAGCTGACAGTTGTATGGGTACTCCCTTGTAAGTAACTAACTGTTTTGCTCTTGCTGCTTTTAATATTCTCTTTGTCTTTTGCTGTTGGCATTTTAATTATGATGTGTCTTAGTGTGATCCTCTTTGGGTTTCTCTCGTTTGGGGTTCTCTGCACTTTCTGGACTTGTAAGTCTATTTCTTTCACCAGGTAGGGGAAGTTTTCTGTCATTATTCTTTCAAATATGTTTTCAATATTTTGCTCTCTCTCTTCTGGCACCCTCATGATTCTGATGTTGGTACACTTGAAGTTGGTACACTTGAAGTTGTCCCAGAGGCTCCTTACACTTTCTTCATATTTTTGGATTCTTTTTTTCTTTTTGTATTTCCATTTGGGTATTTTTTCTTCTTGTATTTTAAATCTTTGACTTGATTCTTGGAATCCTCTAGTCTGCTGTTGGATATCTGTATATTATTCTTTATTTCAGTCAGTGTATGCTTAATTTCTGATTTGTCCTTTTTCATATACTTGAGGGTTTCACTAAATTTCTCAGAGGTTTCCAGAAGATTCTTGAGTAACCTTATAACCGAGGTTTTGAATTCTGTATCCAGTATTTTGCTTTCATCCATTTCTTTCATTTGTGACTTGTTTCTTTGTCTCCACATTTTGACTGTTTCCCTGTGTTTGTTTCTATGTACTGATTAGCTTCTAAGTCTCCTTGAGTTGATAGAGTGGCCTTGTGTGGTTAGTGTCTTATAAGGCCCAGTGGCTCAGCCTCCCCAGTCACATGAGGTGGACATTCTTGGTGCACCCCTTTGTGGGCTGTTTGCATAGTCTTCTTGTAGTTAAGCCTTGATTGCTGTTGGTGTCACTGGGAGGAATTGACCTCCAGGCCAATTGGCTGTGATGACCAGTTGTGTCTACAGTGGAAGATCTGTTGCACAGGTGACACCCTTAGGGGGCAGGAATTGCTTCAGTGGGACTTTGGTGCTCATTGAGTCTGCACTTGAGTATGTCTCTTATAGATGTGAAGAGTTGTAATCAGTATGGTTTCGCTCTGACCACTGGGTATACTGGCTCTTGGATCTTTAAGTAGGGGTAAGATCAGCCACTGGCTGGAGCAGCCCAGCAGGACCTACAGAGACATCTGCAGATTCCTCCTCTTTGTATGGTGTTTGGAAATGCCCAGACCAGGCCCATCTGTGAATCAAAACCACTGCTGATGCCAGGCAGTGAGCCTTCTTTTGGAAGCTCTTGGGCTTTCTGACTGAGCTACAGTTTGTTTTAGGCCAAAAGACATGTCATTCATACCAAAAACCAATGCACACAGCTTGGGTGGGGTTGTAAATTGGGTGGGGCGGGGTATCTGGTAATCACCAGGGCTGAGCAAACAGTAATGGCTGCCCTGAACCAGAAAAGTCCCTGATTCTCTTAATCCCATACCCCCATGCAGAAACAATGATCCCTGCAAACACTTCTAAGAGTAAGCCACCCTCACATTCCTCTGCTGATGTCAGACAGTCCAGTTTCTCCATGTTTGTGCCTGGGTCCCCCAGAGTCTGACCAAGAACTAGAGTTCAGAGCAAGCAGGAGCTTGTATCTCCTTCCCAATTTAAAGAGCAGCATATCCAGATGCCAGTACTTTCCACACCTCCACACCTTTTACAGGTCTCAGTGAGCTTTCTCCACCTCTCTAGTTGTGGAACTTCCAGTCAGCCAACTTTCCTGCAGTTCTGGGTGGTAGTTGTTCTGCCATTTATTTGTGGTTTTGATGTAGTTGTGAGAGGCAGCAAGTATAGGTGACTACTTATGCCTCCATCTTGGTTTCTCCAATGATTTCTTATTCTATCTTGATGGAAGATAGTTTATCATTAATAAATAAGTGGCTTCCAAAACTTGCTTAAGACCAAAAGAATTAAATTTCATTCCCAAATTTCTACATTCTTCTTAATAAGATGGCATGAAACTCAGAAATATGTTAGTAATAAAAAAATATATAGTACCAATTAAAAAATAGAATGTATTTTTAGTTCTCCAGACTAAACTGATTATAAAGACAATTGTGTAATGATAAAATCTATTCTAAATATTTTATTCTTTTCATTGTCTTCTTCCTGTACATATACTATTTTTCTTATATAGGTAACTTTGTCTTTTACTTCAACATTTTTATAACTTTCCTTGTTATTCTACTTAATGCAATATAGAGTGTTCATAAAAATTTCAAAGAGCTCAGTTTACCTTATATTATAGTTTCAATGTGATTTTGTTTCTATTAACAATAAATGTGAAAATAAACATTCAGTATTTAATAAATTGACATATTGATTAGGCCAGCCTTTAACTGTTTACCTTGCCAAGTATAAGTGCTAGCTACAAGGTATCAAAATATATTGTTATTTCAAATTATATAATAATATTAGCATTGCTAATATTGATAATAATGTTTAAAACTTAAGCATCTTTTTGCAAAAATCTTTATGTGCATTATTTATTGTTATAACTTTTTAAAAAAAAATTATAATACTCATATAATAAAATAATAATAGTAATAATCATAACCCAGTAAAAGTGGTTAATAATCAGAAAATGTTTTTGATATACCAGGCATTATAGTATATCAAATTGCAACATGGATTTAGACAGACTTAATTTATTCTGTTTTTTACCTTTAAAATTTTATTGATGTGTCTGAGTTTCAATATTCTCATCTATAAAACAGATATAATAACAACTACCTCATATGATGGTGATAAATAAATGTGGAAATGAATGAAATTTGCATGTAGTAAGAGCTCAGTATATGATAGAATGTATGATGATTATGAAATTGCTAGTGGTAATCTATCAACTCTGCTTTGTTCTCTAAATTTTTAACCTTTCAATTAATCTTTCTGTTATCTAGCATTGAATGTGTGATTTTATATTTACTAAAAAATATTAAATTGAACAGAGCTCATACCAATGTATGGTCAGAGAGGCCCTAAATGAACTATTTATATTTATTTATTTATTTATCTATTTATTTATTTTTGTTAATTCTCAGATAAATATATTTTCCTATTGATTTTTCCTATTGATTTTAGAGTGGAAAGGAGCGGGAGAGACAGACACAGAGAAACATCAATGTGAGAGAGACACCTTAATTGCTTGTCTTCTGCACACACCCCAACCGAGGTCAGTGATAGAGTCTGCAACTGTGGTACATGCCCTTGACTGGAATCAAACTAAGGACCCTTCCATCTACAGCTTAATGCTCTATCCACTGAGCAAAACTGTCTAGGGTTGCACTATTTCTTTTAATAAGAATCCAATGAGAAGTTGGCAGTGAAGTGGTTGGAAGTTACACTCACCTCCTCCCATGAACAAACTGGAATTACAGGTAAAATAACCAATAGTCCATCTGAATAACCAACTGAAGACTAACTCAATAGAAGTCTATATAAACAAGGATTTCCACAAGAAGCCACCATCAAAAATCACCAGAACTTGAAAGAAGTACCCATGTAGGACCTTGCTATGAAAATCAGTGGGGATTCTGTCTGCCAGGGAAAGATAGGAGTTGGCTAGAAACCCAAGTACCCTCTTAAAGGTCCAACATACAAAATCTCATTTGCAGCCACTCACCCTGGTCTCTGGCAGAAGGAGAATTGAGCAGACTAGAGTTGACTAAAGAGAGACTGGGGGTTTGTGGCTCCAGAGAGAGAGCTGAAGGGAGAGCTGCTGGGATTCCTGTTCTAAATCTGTCTTCCACACTACAGATGCCATTTTTCTTGGAAAGAGCACTCACCTCCTGATGGGATCAGACTGAGAGAATGTAATATCCCCATCATCCGAATATATTGTCAAATGCCCTGTGGGACTTAGTGGAGGATTCAGTTGCCTGAGCCCAGAATGTAGGGGGCCAAAGAGACTCGGAGGATGTCAGAGAGTCAGTTATGTGGCTCTGGAGCAGGGCCATTCTCCCCAACTTCTCACTAGCAATGCCTCTGCCTCATGGGAGATCCACTAGCTCCACTCTCCTGACTCACAGCAGCCCACCTTGCCAAGCTTGGATTCTCCATGTGATCCCGACAGAATCCAGGACAGACTGAGTTGTGTGGTTCTAGGACAGGTTCCATTTTTTTTTTCTTTAAAGCCTGACTGATGCAAAGCTCTCCCTTTACAAAGCCAAATCTTAGCCTTTTAGGCCTGATAACTCTTCTGTTCTCAGCCTGATGACTCCCTGAGAGCCCACCACAACACAAAGGTCTAAGGGCACCTTGTGAGTGGTAGCTAGCTTTTGTGTATCCTGGATTTTTGCTAAGTTGCCTCAGACCTAGAATGCACACCAATTTTGATTCTGATAAACACAACTCACCCATATCTTGTGTCTCACTAAGAACCTAATTCAATTAACCAATCTACTGCCATAAGCTCTTTCAGTGACCGAGCCTAAGAGGTAGCTGGCAAGTGAATTACTAGGTGCCTAGGGCCTTTTGCTGACCATCTGTATGGCTCATGGCTCTTGGAAGCTGGCCATAGTGCATAACCTGGTCCTTCCCAAGTACAGCAGAGGCAGCCACAAATTGTGGATTGATTTGTAGCTTCAAGCAGGTATCCAAGGGCAAGTCACAGGCAGAATCTGGCATTGACCTGAATCAGAGTCCCTGCCAATAAGCCATAGAACCAACATGCCCAGTGTCAACCTTCACACAATATCAGAGTAGGATCCAATCAGCAACACATAAAAAGAAATATGTCAGCAGGCACCCAACCCCGTAGTGGTGAATCCACTGCATATGGTCAATACCAGCACAGCAGCTCATACACTGTGCTTTAGGTCAATATTCAGAGTGATCCAACCTAAGGGTCGATCCCAATCATGAATGAGTCAATAGCAATAAAGACTCAGTTACAACAGGAGGACTCACATAACCCACATAAGGGATATTTTTGGAGCACCCAGCTCAAGTGATGGAGGAAATTGTCCCAATGGTTCTCACAGGATATTTATTACATAAGGTCGGCCTTCCGAGACTGGGAGGCATAACAAATCATAGTAATATACAGGAATGAAAGAAAAAAAAACAGCCAAAGTACAGATACAAAGAAATAGGCCCTTAATGAAAGAATAGGAGTAATTGCCAGAACAATAACTAAATAAAACAGAGGCGAGCAATCTATCAGATATAGAGTTCAAAACAATAGTTATAGGAAGTTCAAGGAACTTAGAGGGAAAATGGGTGAACAAAGAATTTAAAAAAAGAGATAATAAGCATTTAAAAAGACACAGAGTTTTGTTGTGGCAGCTGAGGGAGCAGCTGGAGCCTTGGAAGCCAAAGGAGAGGCAAAGGAGGAGTGCTGAGCTGACTCCACCCTGAGGCCCTAAGGTGGGGAATCTTGCCACAGAACTGGAAACTTTGCCAGCAAGAGTTGACCTCTAGCTGAAGAGAAAATTGAGAACAAATCTCCCCCCACCCCCTTTTCCCCCCCAGTGAACAGAAGTTGCCAAAAATAGCTTGTACAATGTGGTCAGGATTATGCTTCACAGTAAACTAGCCTGAGAGGGATCCCACCCATACTGGGACAACAATCAAGAATAATTACAACAGGATATCCTAAATAACACACAAAAGAGTCACTCCTAGACTATACAGCTCAGTAGTTAAAGGAGACCCCACCACTGGGTCCCAAAGAACATTTACTACAAAAGGCAACCCCATGAAGACTGAGTCATAGCAGTTCTACGTAATACACAGAAACAAAAACAAAGAGACAACTAAAATGGGGAGACAAAGAAACAACCCAAAAATGAAAGGAAAGAAGGAGTCTTCACTAAATCAGCTAAATTTGATGGAAATAAGCAATTTATCATATACAGAGGTAAGAGTAATAGTTGTAAGGATACACAAGAAACTTGGTGACGACTACAAGGAAATTAGAGAAAACTACATCAGCATGAAAAAGGACATAGAAACCATGTATAAGAACCAGTTGGAAATATTGAATACTATATTTGACATCAAGAATACACTGGAGAGGCCCTAGCAACTTTGGTTCAGTGGATAAAGTGTCAGCCTGCAGACCGAAGGGTCCCAGGTTCGATTCCAGTCAAGGGCACATTCCTCAGTTGTAGGCTGCTCCCTGGCCCAGGCCCTGGTGGGGGCACATGCAGGAGTCAACCAATTGATGTGTTTCTCTCACATCAATATTTCTCTCTGTCTTTCATTCTCTCTTCTACTCTCTCTAAAATTCAATAGGGAGAACATTAAAAAAATAGAATACACTGGAGGCAATTAAAAGCAGGCTGAATGAGCAGATGATTGAATCAGTGATTTGGAAGACTAGGGGGGAAAAAAACACCAATTAGAGTAGCAAAAAAACAAACAAACAAAAAAAACTTAAAAAGCATGAGGAGAGTTTAGGGGAACTTGACAACAAGAAATGGAATAGTATTTGCAAAACATTAGTTAACAGGATGAAAAGAAAGTAAGCAAGGGATTGAGAACTTGTTTGAAGAAATAATGACTAAAAACTTTTTTTAACCTGGTGAAGAAAAAGACACAAAAGTATAGGAAGCACAGAGAGCCTCAAACAGATGAACCCCAAAAGACCCAGACCAAACATATTATAATTTAAATGGCAAAGGATAAATTTTACTCAGTCATAATAAAAGAATTAACTCTTACCATGTGTGACATCCTGGATGGATTTAGAGGGTAATATGCTAAGTGAAATAAGTCAGTCAGAGAAAGGCAAATACCATATGATCTTACTTATGTGCTGAATCTAAAGAACAAAGTAAACTGAAAAACAAAATAGTAATAGAGGCATGTATACATGTGGAACCTAAATATAAAAACAAATTAACAACATAGAAACAGACTCATAAATAAAGAGAACATGAACCTTGTTGCACTGCTTGAGGGAATGCAGACTGGTGCAGCCACTGTGGAGAACAGTATGGAGTTTCCTCAAAAAACTGAAAATGGAACTCCCATTTGAACCAGTAATCCCACTTCTAGGAATATATCCTAAGAAACTAGAAACACCAATCAGAAAGGATATATGCATCCCTATGTTCATAGCAGCACAATTTACAATAGCTAAGATTTGGAAACAGCCTAGGTGCCCATCAGCAGATGACTGGATCAGAAAACTATGGTACATTTACACAATGGAATACCGTACTATATTAACATAAAAAAGAAAGAAAGAAATTCTTACCATTTGCAGCAACCTGGATGGAATTGGAGAACATTATGCTAAGTGAAATAAGACAGTCAATGAAAGAAAAAATACCACATGATCTTACTCATTTATGGATATTAAAGAACATTATAAACTGATGAACAGAAAGATAGATACAGAGACAGTAAAGCATCAAACAGACTCTCAAATTACAGCAGGAAAGTTAGGGAGAAGTGGGGTAACTAAGAGATCAACCGAAGGAACTTGTATGCATGCATGTAAGCATATCCAATGGACCCAAAACACTGGGCAGTGAAGGCATGTATGCAAGTGGGGTGAGGGGGAGGGACAATGGTAAGATATAGACACATATAATACATAAATAAAAAAATGAAAAAAAGTAAACTACAGGACAACCATCAAAAAATAAATTAAATAAATAAAAATAAAATAAAATATTTGTTCTAATTTTCTTTCAATGTACATGAATTCGTGCACTGGGCCACTAGTAATTGAGTAAGAAGTCAATGAGTCTGGGGCCATATATAGACACCCAAATATAATGTTTCCATATCTGTTTTCTAATCATTATTCCATTTCTTATTTATTTTCAAGTTAGGTGCTAACTTCTTTGATTTCTGGTTTATTGTATAAGCCTTTTATAACATATTTTTAATGTTCTAATATTTATTTTAATTAATCTGTGAAATAACATAAGCTTGTTTTTTATACATTCCCAACATAGTTTTTTTTAATATTTTTATTGATTTTTTACAGAAAGGAAGAGAGAGGGACAGTCAGAAACATGGATGAGAGAGAAACATTGATCAGCTGCCTCCTGCACACCCCCTACTGGGGATGTGCCCACAACCAAGGTACATGCCCTTGACAAGAAATGAACCTGGGACCTTTCAGTCCACAGGCCGATGCTCTATCCATTGAGCCAAACCAGTTTCAGCCCAACATGATTTTCTTGCTTATAATTGATTTTATTGACAAAATGATTGTAAATATATTCAAATTAAGCTTATACTCTATTAATGAAGAGAGGAAACATAACAATTAAAAACTATTTTGTGGAGATATATATATATATTTGATGCTCGTTAGAGGAGATCATCAAGAAGACATGACCACTGGTTGACCAATATATTTGACTGAGGCAATGGATGGGGGGGGGGGGTGGCTCTTCACCACACTCGCTATCTTTAGAGTGCATATCCTGCCCACCATTCCCACAGCTGGAGTTATTTAAAGCATGTGTACTTGAGAGAGGAAGGTGTTGTTGAGACCATCTAAAGTTTAGATTCTAAACAGTATACATGACTGAACCCAGCTAAAACCCCTATATAAGTTTAAGATGCTATCTTGTGAGTGCAGATATTTACTCATCTTGTGGCCACCTAGACAAGCTTCATATGTAAGTTCTCTTGATTATTAAAACTGCCACTTACCAACCTTGAATAGTCTGCCTCTTTTTCCAGTCTCTTTTTCCCCTTAGTACAGGATTCAATTTTTAATTTCACTGAGGAAGTAGGAAGGTTGCAAACAAACAATGCAATAGTTTATTATTTTTAGGAGAGATAGTAAAATAATCTCTTTCAAAGGATATTAAATATTAGGTTGTAATTGGTATAATAGAAGAAAGTTTTTGCTTAGAATCTGAATCCAGGTAAGATTCCAACAGTTTTTTGTTTTTTGTTTTTAAATAATGGAAATTTCATATGTGTCAGTCTTTTAGAAAAAAAAGAGGGAGAGAAAGAATTGATGAATATGGGTAGAAAAATGGCATAAAGGACAGACAAATGTCAAAGCTAGAAAAGAAATCAGAGTTGAATTCAGTGTATACTTATCACTTAGCTTACATTATTGAAAGTACATGTTTTCTTTCTATCTTGAAAAAATTAATACTAAATAAAGAATAATGTAAAGAATAAGGCTAAACAAAAACACTTTTTAAAGCCATTCTAGATAGCTAGTGGCCATTGTAAATTATCATAAGTTATTTTGGATACAACAATCAAACATGGTTTGTACAAAAGTTAAAACCATACAATGATAGGTTATAGATAGAATCAATGTTTATCTTAGTAGATACACATCTATAGTTAATATTATTTATGCTATAGGTTAAGAAGCATGGTGTGAAGATTTATAACAAATGTTCATTTCTTAAAGAGTTTACAGTAATAACCACCTGGAATCTTATGAGGTCTGATTTCTTTTTTAGAACTTAGTATTTTTTTCCCTATTCATTTGTTTTCTGTCTCATGGCTTAAAAAATAAACCATTTAAAAAAGGAGGTGTTTGGGGAACTCTAGCATGTGCAGGCAACTTGTAAAAATTAATTTAAACCTAATTGAGCTACTGAGCCATCACAATATTCCTTTTAAAAAGTTTCAGGGAAAAGAAGTTCAATTCTGTGGGCTTGCTTTATAAACAAACTCAGTAATGGGAATAAAAAAAAGTGTCTGGAGGGAAAAATTAAATGAAAGGAGAATAAACCTATAAAAATGAATTTATTTTCTCTGAATTGACATGGAAATGTTGTTTCTTTTTCTGCTCTAACCCCCTAGATCAAGCATTCAGATCAATGTCTATTTATTGGAAGATTAAGGGTTTGAGGTTTAGGATGCCTTGAGAATTTTCTGGTGGATTGCTTGCCTTCAGGTGAGACTATCTCTAAATTTGGTTAGACAGATTAGTATTGTAATTTTAATGATTTCTAGTGAAAGTGATCCCATGACCTTCCTTCATTTGTTTCTTAGTAGAAAAGCTCTTATTATTTAGATATTTATTTACAGTTAAATATTAATCTGAGAGCTTTTTCCCAAGTATTGCAGTGTACCTTCACTAGTGCCCAACATATTACAGCTAGTTAGAAAGAAGAGTTAAATAATTACAGTGGGTAAGAAGCTGTATGTCTGTTCTTTCATAGTTTCTCAGTCTCTTGGTACTCTACTTTCAAAGTATGAAAGAACAATAGAACTTCATTCTTTAAGGATTTGAAGGAATCCTTAAAATGTCCCTACAATTCTCAAGTTGGAGCTTTCAAACCGAACTACAAACTTTAATACTGTACTAACTGAAAACAGCAGCAGCAGGGGGGGGGGGGAGGGGGAAGCAACATATAGAAAGTGTGATAGGACAAGGAAAATTTATGAAAAAGAAAAAAAAAAAAACAGATGAAGGTTAAATGGGAGAACCCCTTACAAATGTCAATGGTCTTTACAAAGGGTGATTCTATATGGTTTTCAGAGCTTTTCCAGGTCTGCTATTCTTTAAAATGAACCAGACTTAAATAATCAATACCTCCAAGAGGCATATTTTGGGGTAACAAACTCTGTTTCTCTTCATCTGTATTGAAATTCCCAAGAACAGGAGTAATGTTAGAGAATATGACAGTAAGCCAGGAGCTAAACTTTTCAAAATAACATGTGGAAAAGGAGGAGCAGTGGCAAGTGATTTAATTATCTCTAGCTGACAAGTACTTGAGATTAAAAAATTGAGTTATTTTAGGAATGAAGAGAGAGGAATGGTCTAAAAGTAGCAATGAAGAGTAACTCTAACATTTACTTCATTTTTCAGCCTCAATAACATTAGTGGTGTGGGCAGAAGTGATAGAGGGAAAGCCACCACTGAGAGGGCTGCAGGAGGGGCAGAGTCCTCAAAGGGAGTCAGGATTAAATTCCAGCAAAATGTGGAGGTTGTTGAGGGTTTCTCAATGTCAGAACTCTTGACATTTTAGACTATATGCTTCTTTTTTCTCCTGAGAAGGTCTGCCCTGGGCATTGTAGGATGCTTAGCAACATCACTGACTTCTATAAATTAAATGATTGTATCTGTAATCCCCAAGCCCAAGCTCTCCTCTTGTGACAACCAAAAATGAGGTAGATCATGGAAAAGTTGAGGATATTAGGAATGTTTCCATGGGATTCACCTTATTTAATCCTCACAGTGTTACCGGCAGTGTTATCAGAAGGCTTCCTGCTAGGCACTGGCCCTATCTCAGCATACTCCAGGATCTTTCCCATGTCTGGTAACCTCCAGGTCCTTGACTCACCCAGGAAAAATTTCAAGGACAAATTGGAGTGAAACAATGCAAGTTCTATTCAGGTATAGAAGAAGAAAGAGGCCATGGTGTAAGCACCACTGTGAAAAAAGTGAAAATTAGCATCTGAGTGGATTGAACAAAGGCCAACTTGTACATGAGGTCAGTTAGTTCTTGGGATTTTGTGGATTTCTGGTTTTTTAATTTTGTGGTGCCAAATTCAGTCTCCACCTCCTGGTTGAGAGGGAGGCTTGTTCCTAACTTGGTCTGTTCCAGAAGTGTCAGCATATGTCCCCTTAGGCACCCACTTCTCCCCCCACCCCTCTACTTGTGGTGTCAATTTTCATTATAATGATGGTATGATGAGTTTGGGGGCTGGTCTCCAGTCAATTTTTTCTCCATCTTGGAATGATCTATTTCTAGCCAATCCTTGTTGTTGTTGACCTATATGGCTGCTTACAGTGGTCTGTAGGCACTACGTGATTTGACCCTGCTTAGGTCTCTAACACATCTGAGACCACTCTCTTCTCCTTGGACCAGAAACTCCAACTGTAATCTCTATTTTCTTTAAACAACATAGCTCACAATCATCTCACTCAGTACTCATTCATTGTTTGTTTTCTCTGTCAGGAATGCTCTTCCCTCACAGTGGCTTCTCATTATTAAGATGATAGTCAAGTAGCTGCACCTCAGAAAGCCCTTTCCTTACCACTCAGTGTAAATTAGACACCACCACAATCTGAGAAAGTGACTGCAAGTCACAATCATATCACCCTGTCTTAGTTCTTTTATTACACTTGCCACAACCTGAAGATATATTATGGGTTCACACATATATATTTATGTGAAAACTCTCTGAGATCAGCAAACTTATCTATTTTGTTTAACAGTTATATTCCCAACATCTGGCTCACAGTAGGTACTTTGTAAATGATTGATACATGAATGAATAAATGAAAGAATTTGTAAAGTGGGTCTTGTAATCCTTCCCTTCTCCCTTCTCTGTTCAACTCACACTGTAATATAAGTTTGGTTTAAATTTTTTCAGCTTTAATCCTACTATTCATTTACATGCAGAAATCCATCTTTGGGGGTAATTCCAAATGTAATATTGTGAAAAATTGTGCTAAGTCAAGAGAGAAAATTATTCCAATTTTAATCCACTTTGAAATCATTGTTTACCTGTTGCCTAAAGAGGATAAAGGAGATTAATTGTCTCTGAAAAACCACAAAATTAATTAGAGGTGATAGGATAAATGTAATCTATCCATTTATAGTGATACTTTTAAGACTTCTTCTATTATACAAAAATTTGACTAACTGGCAATGTTTGGTTTGGCACTGTGAGAATAACATGGAATTTGAGCATTAACTTCCTTAAGTGCTTTTAAAATTTATTACTTAATTTGAAGGGATTGGAGTGGCTTTTATATGATGTTGAATTTTATTTTCTTATTTACACAGAAGAATTGTGTCATACGTAGTGATTAAATTTAATCTATTATCTGTTTTCATCTCATTAAGCAATGTTTTCCAGCCCTAAATCAAATTATTATTGCAAAGACACAGACACTGGGGCAGTGGGGGCTTGCCTCAGGGGTGGGAGTGGCCGGGGTGGTCAATTGGGAAAAAAGGAGAAAAATGTAATACTTTAAACAATAAAATAGATAATAATTTAAAGTTACTGTTGCAAGATAACAATAAAATAGATAATAATTTAAAGTTATTGTTGCAAGATAGCAAAGTTATTGTTGCAAGATAACAATTTAAAGGTAAATTGCATGAGTAGACTTATTTAACAATTAGCCTATTATTGATAGGAGGCAGGTTCAGTTTCAGTAACAACAGGTGAGGCAAGTTTTCTTTCTCCCTTACTATGCCCTCCAATTCTAACAACAGAGCAAATGAGTTTTCTTGATTTTACAATTTATTTTCAAAAGGAACCATTGTCTCAGGCTCCTTTGAGTGAAAATATTATGCTCATATATGTTAGTAGGCCCAGATATAACTATTAGTTTTGTAGTCTACAACCTTGCTGAAAAAAAATAAGCTCTCTAGAGATATTTTCTGCCAGATATCCAAATATTAGAATTATCCTTGCCTATTATAACTCTTTTGTTTGCCAGTAGCAAATGTCATATTCATAATCATTATGTTTGAGAAAACCAAGCTTTTTTTTCTTCTTTTCTTTTATGTCTATTCCTTTTATCATGTTCTGTGGCCAAATGACATAAACAGAATTTACCTATGAAAACTAACCTAGATTTGATGAACCCCACTGCACAGTTGGTTCCCAGTTAAATTTAATCAAATAATTTTATGAAAGTAACTGAAACCATTAACCAGAGTCCCAGTGTACAGTATCAGTGCCTACTTTTACATTTAATCATCCCTATATTCCACATCTTATATTAGAGTCTTGTTCAGTATCTTTTTTTTTTTTTACTGCAAGCAAATGTCAAAAACGATACCCACTTTTCAATATTTGACACAGAATCCAATGAGAAGGAACAGATAGAAACAAGAAACCATCTTTTCATTGAATAAACATATGTTTATCCTCACTATATACAAGAAACTCTACTCAGTACTGGAGATACAGTGATGGACAAGACAGACATAGTAGGTGCATTTGCAGTTCTTCTTTCACCTACGTGAGAGATTAACTACATAAGGTAAAGTAAAATTACTACTTGTGCTAACTTCCATATAATAACAAAAATGGAAAATACTTGCTTACCATAACATTCAATTGTGCATTTAATGGTGTATTTTCTACTCTCTCTATTGATGTCTTTACTTAGAGAAGTAGTGATTATGTCTGTTATTTAATTTGAGAGATTCTGTAATGATGCATACCAATACTACCTCTTCCATAGGATCTCTCAAAATATATTTGTGCTTATAATTACTATCTGCTCAGGCATTATTCTAATATATGTGATTCACCCACTCTCAATATTTTCCTCAGCACAAAGCATCTTTCTTCACAGTGTGTTACTCCATGTGACACTTTTCTTATATGTTGTTTGCCTTTTTGAACTGCACAATATGATATAGTATAGTGATAGCAAACATGAAAATAATATATATATTTAAAATATATGGTTGTTATAAATAAAAGAACTGAAAAATATAATTTGTTGGATAAAGTACACAAATGTAGAAAATGAATGGGTAGAAACACAGCTGTAGCAATGAAAACTCCTGGAAAAAAAGACATACTCTGCATTTAAATTTATTGCAAAATATTCCTGTTCCAGCTGAAACACATTCTTAAGTAAATAAACAATAATTTGTGTTTGGAATTATAAACCTGGAAAATAAATATTCTAATGCAGAAATAACTAAAATAATTAGAATCTACATATCCTGAATTCTCAATTAAATATCCCTCCAACTGATTCTTCATTTTCTGCATAAATTGACAAATTTTAAAATATGTTGAGTACAGAGGTTTATCCAGAAAACACTTTCAGAGGAATGGTATAAATTAATAGTGATTCAGCCCATTTTTGTATCCTCTGTAGTCCCATCAATATTTTAGACAAAGGTAATTTACATATGTATGATTTCCCAGGGATATTCAATTATATAATACAGCTGCCCCCCCCCCTTCTCTGGGCAAATTAAATGTAATAATTTTGAAGGCCAGCTTTATTTAAAGGTAAATTGCATGAGTAGACTTATTTAACAATTAGCCTATTATTGAAGTTTTAGTCATAATTTCTTACTTTTAGCCTCATCTCTAGCTAAAATGGACTTAGGGGTTTAGGTAGTTAACAATGTAAAAAAAAATTGCTTGGTGTAAATGAGTTTCCTGAAGGTAGCTTTTAATAATTAGACATGAGCAGTTGATTTTTGAAAAAGACATGCTTCAAGGATAGCTCAAAGTTCAGATTTTAAGAGCACTATATTGGGACTTGAGGCCTGAATTTTAACTAGCATTTTAATATATGGTGTTTCCCTAAATAATGAATATACACACTTTGAATAATTATAAAGGCAGTGTTAATTAAAATACACTTCATTTTCAAAATTGAGCTATAAGTTGTTATAGTGTGTATGCAGTTTGGGGAGACACCCTCTATATCATAAGAATAATGCAACCACTCGATTATGCACATGTAGCATCTAAATAACATTAAGAACCAATGATGTCTATACAAGGCTACTTATACTCTAGTAGTCTGTGTAGTTTAAATAGTGTTTCATATCATAAAAGAAAATATATGTTCATTACTAAAATATTTTCATCAACAGAAAGAATAAAGCAATCACCTACCATTCCATTATCCAAATTAGTTACTAATTATATACTCTTTGTATAATTCATTTAATATTTTATACATATATTTGTATTTGTTCTCACTACTTACCCATTGAACATAGCTAATTTCATATTTAGCTTATCACATCTGGAATTAGTCCAAATTCATGTTTACAAAAACTGACTCTGAACAACATAAGAACATTTTAATGTTTGAAAACATGTTGAGTACCTAAAAGAATTCATTGGAAAGCCAGAGACCCTGATTTAGGAGATAAGCAGGAACCAATCTCCATTTTTCCAGTAATGATAATTTACATACATTATATCACTGATGCTGAAATATATAACCTTCTTAAATATGTTTTAGAGCTAACAAGATAGTGAGGAGTTACTGAGAAACTAGACAGAGTAGGATTTGTAAGTAAACATAAGTAAAGTGCTAGGTGCTGCTTTTCCATAGGGACACTTGCAAATCTGAAAGAAACAGTTTCAAGTGAGTTGAACTGCATTGTAAGTAGCCATAAAGGACTTGACAGAAAACGAAGACTTAAAAAGATCAGATCCCATTGTACTAGGTTTGCATTGGCACACAACAAATTACCATAAACATTGCTTAAAACAAACCCCATTTATTATCACATTGTTTCTGTAGGTCAGAATTCTGTGCATGGCTTAGATGGGTGTCCCTTCTTATGGTTTCTAGGATGAAATCGAGGTATTACTTGAGTTATGTTCTAATTTGGAGGCTCAACTAGGGAAGAACCTACTTCCAGACTCCAGTGGGTTGTTGGGAGAATTTGTTTCCTTCTACCTATAGAATTCAAGTAAATTTGTTTCTTCAGAGCCAGCAGTGGAATGACTGGTAGTTTTAGTTTCTATTTTTTTTTTATAAAGGCACAAAATAATATGTAGAGTCTAATAACATTTTTAAAGTTCATAAACAAAATTAGTATTGTTAAGGAGTTATATATAATGATGACACTGTAAAGTAAATCAAGTTACTGCTTATCACAAAAGAATAATCTTATTTCTTCAGATTGTGGAAGAGTTAAAGGAATCTGAGAAGGGCTACATTGGCACCTTCTGGCTTGCGGTCAATGTTTTATTCATTGATTTGGGTGGCTTTTATCCAATACTTGTTTCATAATCAGTCATTATATTGTACAGTTATGTTTTATGCTGATTGTTACGTTATAGCTCATGATAAAAGTAAAAAGAGAGGGAGAATTAAAAACAGAAAATAAATGTACAGGAACCAAGGGAGGCTAGTCAATAAGTAACATAACTAAGATATCTGCATTAGTACTTGGTTCTTTTTGTAAAGCATTATTGTTTGAGAGTATTAAGCCGGTTCTCTCTTTGCCCCCCTCAGTTCACCCCTCCACCTAGTCCCCACCCTGCTCAGGCCTTTATCATCCTACTTTTTTGTATCCATAGGTAATGAATATATGCATATGTTCATTAGTTAATCTCTTTTCACTTCCCATATCCCCCCTTCTTTTTTTAATTTTATTTTTTAATTATTATTATTATTTTATTGATTATGGTCTCACATAATTGTCCTTATTCCCCCATTCCCATCCCAAACCCCTCCCTAGGTATGCCCCTCCCCAACCCCCGTTGTCCATGGCCACTGGCTAGGACTATATGTATGCACACAAGTCCTTTGGTTGATCTCTTCCCCTTACCCTCATCCACCCTTACTTTCCCTCTGAGATTTGAGAGTCTGATCGATGGTTCTCTTTCTCTGGGCCTGTTTATGTTGTTCATTATTTCCTCTAGATGTGTGAGATCATGTGATCCACGAAAAACCCTTGTAAGAACCTAAACTGCAACAAGCCGTAATGGTTATGCTGAGAGGCAAATGAATCAGTCTGTAGTGAGTTCATTTCTGGGCCAACAGTTCTTTTGAGTCCCAATTTCAATGCCAGATAGTTCTTTATGTGTACATGCCAGCTATGATATTTCAGATCTGGTTGGTGGACAAATGGTGGTAATGCAGGTTCGCCCGTCTCTGGTTTGGTCCTGGGCATCCTTCAGCAACCCGCAGCTGCTGTCTACTGGTATACTGAGGCATCGTCAGCATCTTCCATCTCTGAATTGTTTCTCTTCTGTCTTCATGGCTGGAGCACTTCTGTCTATTCCTCTCTGTTATAGGATTCCAGATGGTCTCCGAGTTGTTTTCTGAAAATATACAAGCATATTCTCCACCAAAAGTTTATAAAGGGATATTATCTTTAAATTTGATTTGGGATTCTTTTCCATTCCCCCTCCCCCACAAATGGTTTTCCCCTGGCTTGTTTTGTCACCCTGTGTGTATTTTCATGGGTATCTTGCTATTAGCATTTCGAATGAAGGTTAATTTTCTAAAGCACAAATTTTTTAGATGTAAATTATTCTCAGGATATTCTGAGATTTATCAATTTGTTCCATGTTTCCATGCCTATAGTTCTATTTGGTTCATCAGTTTATTTTGTTCATTAGATTCTTTGTGCGTTTATTTTTATTTTTAAATTCAATTGTTGGTAGCTATGTATTTATTGCTATTTTATTGTTCATATTGTT